>NC_061122.1:70466583-70636981 GCF_002878395.1 Capsicum annuum | reverse complement strand
TCCATCGGCCTTCCCATTGCACTTTGGTAGTCCAGATAGCTCACTGTAAAACGGCCATAACTCTTCACTCCGAAAATTGATTTTGGCGAAATTGGTATCGTTAGAAAGATAATTTAATTATCTATCTTTTGGTGTGTTATGAGCACATAAATTTGTAGTATAACGAAAGATATACTCATTTGAATTTGATTGTACCAATATCCTTCTCAAGAATTCAATCGGTAAGGGATGTTTTGATTCACCTAATAGCTAGGACATATTTGAGGCCTTAATGCACATCAAACTTGATCATAAAACTAACAAATCACTAAAATTTATTTCTCACGAGTTTGAAGCATGGTTCTACTATCGGTTGAAATTCTTGAGGTAATATAATATCTCCCTCAGGAACATTCCTCCTCGAATGAGGTTGGCTAGCTGAGAAAATTGAGGATGCACAGCTGAAATAAATTACTAAACTGATTCTTCATCATTCTAATCCTTTGAGTACTTCTGGGAATGCATGAACTTATAATAAGAATAACTATATCGCTGAATCTTCGATTAGAAAAGAACTTAATTAAGGAATACTATCACCTTCGGCAGGATCTGAGTTCGCAGAGAAGAGATGAGAGGTTTATGACATTAAAATTTATTGTATTACAACACCCCCTCCTTGGGATCATTCATCCCCAAATGATACTAATTTTGTTGAAATACTAGAAAAGACTAAGATGATATACAGGATACTTACGGACTGAACCATGACATAATATCTAAATCCTCAAATGATGCATGATACATGTACTGAACTGAATTTCGCACTCTACTTGGATGCGAACAAACTCTCTCTTAAAATGGTCATACTCACGAAATTTTAGATAGTTACACTAGACTAAATTAGAAGATATAAACTAAATTTTTGGCCGCACGGACTGAATTATGTTGAATGCTCTCCCCCAAATAGGTTATTTCTTAAACACCATTCAAATAAAATTTCTAAGGCCATTAGGGAATAAGGAACTCTGTGCATGATCTAAACAAGACCTCAAAATAAGAAATTATAACATTGGTCCAAATATAGCATGGAACATAGACCTGTGAATCATAAGTCGGGATAGAAGTACTAGGCCTCAAGCAATGCAACTTCTCACTTTAAAGCTTAGCCACACTTCTAAAATACTCTCTCAACAAAACTTACCCCTTAAACACCATACTCATTGACTCAACTTATAATTCTCACATGGCCTTTGACAAATCCATTTACCAAAGTCTAACTGAACCCAACTCTTTCGTTATGGTCAAGCCTAACTAGAAATAACAAGGTATGACACATAACACTATAATATAACACCAGTCAGAATCATGAATTCACACGTATCTGCACTTTTCACAACTTCTTATCTCTAGGATAATCCTCATCACCACTTTAACAACTACAATTCACCTAGTACTAGACATTCACTAACGCTCGATGCATCCTTCCGCATGTATACAAACATGAAATTCAAGCCTATCTTCATAACCTCATATGCACTTCTAAACAAACATCCATAAAGCATCTTTTCCATATCATACAAACCCCTATCAATAAAAAATTCCATGCACTATTCTTAAGAAGACATACATAAAATTTCAACTACTCACACATAATATATAAAACTTTAACTAACCATGTTGTGTATCAACGACTTGGCCTCAATCCGAATTCACACTTATAGCCTTAGCTAAAATAAGAATACAAAAATCTTCCATTAACAAGAAATGTTTACTCTCTCCCATCCAGACAACTATTCTTCATCACTATCTTGACCTAAGAAAAGGTAATAAAATATTAGAACAAGAGGACCTGAAACATGAACGGATACTGTGTATAACTTGACACTTAACTGAGGCTTGAGGAATAGAATATTAAACATCATGAACTTTTCAAAGAGGTCTGATCTGAGCACATGCATGATATAAATTTAAATTTCGCTGATCATTATGAGTATTGCTTGAGTGCTTGAACTAAACATACTGTAAAGCATGAGTATATGAGTCATGAGCTGGATGACCTAAATTTGGAGTTCATCACTTATGGAATTGATTCCAACGCTAAAAGAACTGGAACTCCTCATTTTAGGAACTAGGAGGGTACAGGATTCTCTATCATATGCATGGACATGAACTATGATCATGGAACTAAAACATGAGGTATGAGTAGGTATTGGGATAACTAGAAACACTGAAATAAGAATGAGTCGGGTATCATCCTCTCTTACAGGTTTTCTACGCTATGCAGGCATTTCAACAAGAATCTGAAAGTCTGACTTGGTTACTCCTTCTGTCATTTCTCCCTTAGACTTGAGCCATCACTCTCAGTTTGTTAAACACTATATAAACTTTAATATAAACTACAATAACTTTATTTTAGATTCTGGGATAAAATCAATACACATAAAACTAAACTTACCCTAAAGGACTAAATCTTCATGTATAATACCAAATGCTAACACCTCCTTCTAAGATTCAACTGTTAGATTTTTATAGCCCTATAATCCATCATATAACAACTTAAACACTCGCCAACTTAGATTCTAACACTAAACATGGATATATCTAAACCTTTGTTGAACTTCCCTCATAGTCTGCTAATATCACATCTCTAACATAGCACATCACCAACCTGTAACCCATAAGTGAACTGACAAGAACACCATATACTACATAACGTCATTCATACTTATCAACTCAAGGGTATTACCAACCATACACAAAACGTAATAACCTTAGAAAGACAAAGCAATACTATATTACCTTGAGCATATAGTTGCACATTATACTTGCTATATCATACTTAATGAGGAATAACTAAACTCAAACTCTTTTATACATGGTTCAAGCCTATAATATTACTCCCATATAATTAGCCGTACTAACCAGGGAATCATTATACCCACCTTGGTAATCATCCACTGTTCAAACTTAATGGCTAGTATCATGCATGATTTCACAACTCACCTTACATACAATTCTCTCTCAAAAACTATAAAATATAACATCAATAAACACTATTCCATTAGAACTTCCGAGAAATAATAATCGATCAAAATCATACTGCCTATGTTATCATAATCCATTAACACATCCTCCTTCTACACCTCATTACTATTTACCTTTTTATACATCTGAATTACTATCATAGATTTATAAGTCTCAACTAAACACCCTCTTTGCTGCCTCAAGGGAAACCTAAATTAATGCCACTAGACCACCATACGCTTCATTAATATCCTATACTTTTCAGACACAATAAATACTATCAATAACTCTTCCCGTACTTCAAGCAATAACTATCACCTTACTAATAAATCCATCTCTACCTTCCACTAATCTAACACACAAGGATATATCACCTTAACCCATCTCGATAATATGCATAAGCTTACATCTATACTTTCTACCAATTATTATTCCCACATCTTCTTGAGATTACTCTTCTATAGCCATACTTCTAACTATAATAAGGTTCTACTATTCATAAATCATAACATTGAAGTTCATAATATCCCTTGAATGCATACTATATATAAAAATGTAGGTTTATACCATCTCCTTTTATGAGCATTATCTGTATTAAAAGGGTCAATGGGCAATCTGAATACATATCTAATTCTACAACAACTAAGCAAATCATAAGAATGAGGACATAACTTTTAGCTTTAGGGACTTATGACACACTAAAGACCTCCTCTCAAACCCTTTGGGTAATTCTAAAACTCTATTCTATCAAATCTGAGGGCATTATCAGGGGAGCAAATTGGAACTTTCCGACCATGTTATCTTGAGAACATTACATAGATAGAAAAATATAGATTAACATTATAGATTTTGAGGAGGAATCTGTAAGCACATCTGACTTAACCTTAGTGTACAATAAAGCACTTCAATCTTTGGAACTCAAAAACACTGATGGGATACTCTCTAGCCTTCCTATAATCACACAACTATCTGTGCAAAATTAAGCTTGACTATTTTTGGTATGTTGAAAATGAGGCAGAGATGGCCTGAATAGAATTGGATGAGAAGCTATTTAAGTTTCTTAGAGAAACTTTCTAGAGCATAATCTAAGACTTGAAAGAATGGAGACATTTTCTAAATACCCTGTAGCCTCCCGAAGAAAAGTATAGACGTCTCCGTACCATCCTGTAAGTCTCTACTAAACACGGCATCATAGACACCTTAGGACACTTAAACTCTATTCTTTGATACCAAGTTTGTTACGCCCCAAAAATCTATCCCGAGACATCACACGATGCTCAGGACCACAAGTGATCCCAAGCTAACCCTTCCAGTGGTATACTACTAAGCAACTGATTAAATATGAATGAATGATAGAGTTTACTGTGCTAAAACATAGAGAAATACTGAAATCCATAAAACACAATACTGATACCACTTTTACATTCTAATAAAGTCTAAAGAGAAGGACTGAAATTACAATACTAACTCTAACTGATATTTGTGAAGCCTCAACTATACTGACTATAAATAGTTAAGAAGCTAATCCAACAATCACTAATCAATACATATGAATAAGAAAAGATACAACATAAATAAATCCAACTAAAGTCCCACTTTTCACCTTACTGGCTGGAATCTGCAACTTTCTAAGTCTGAATGTGCCTACTAGATCTTCTACATGCATTATGATACAATGTAGAACATAGACATATATGTGGATCATTACTTTAAAAATGTACTGAGTATATGGGGGTGTATGCATTAAGTCAACAATTTCTTTACTTTTTATGAAACTATGCATGCTGATATAAATAACTCACATAGCTTGAATAAATCTGAAATCTAAATCTCCTAAATCTTCAATAACGAAACATGTAGCATAAATCTCATGATTCATTATACTTAGTTCTAAAATCTGTATTCTCCTCTTATTCTCAAAGCTTGTAAGCAAAATGGAATCTTGAATCAATAGCTTCCAAAACATATATATTCATCTTAAGGAGAATAGGGAACTTCTTTATAAACTTAGGGATTATAGAAGTTTGGGAGTTTCTCCTAACTAACATAAACTATGTGAGCTGACACGGAGTCCATTGTCTTGCCCACATTGGGGAGAGTTGTTCTACCCTTGCCATCCGAATAGAACCTTAACATTAGTCTTCATATCTTAACCCACTTGGGGAAAATCATAATCCTACGGTCGCTTGTAGTTCTGGGGCATGAGGCCTTAGAATCATACCCAACTCGGTGCTTAATACTACTTCCATATTTAGGCTTAGAACTTTTTGGAAAATCCACCTTAATTAGTACAATAATGTATAGTGAAAACAAATTATGCTTCTTTTTGCTTTAAATCATGAACTATATAAGTAATGTGGATTATCTTATCTTAGGATCAAAAGATCAAATCTTGCTCAAAAATAATCTTTCTTGAATATCAAGACTGAAACTTATGGCTTACATCTAATACTTGAAAATAAAATCAAATAACTGTAAACTTCATGCTCACAATAATAGTATTGAAATACTTTATCAATTCAAGTCAAGATAATGAAATCAAAATCACAATGTCATGCTCAAAACTTGATTGGAAATCTCTAGTCAACGTCGTAAATCATACACATAATATTTAAATCATGAAAGAGAATTCTTTAAATCAAGAAAACTATGCACTTTCATACTTTAATCAATTTATAAATCCATAAACTCAAACAAGATAATTTGGACATAAACCCCAACTTGCAAATCATGAAATCTCTGATGAAATTTAAGTTTTGGGGCACAAGAACAAAATATTTGTTCTTGGTCAAACCTCACATATCATATTTGACTTGATTCAATGGAATAAGTTGACTTTTAAAGCTTTGAGAGTGTTCTTGGAGGCTTTTCTTGAATGTTCTTGAATGGTGATATTTTGATTATTGAGTTTTATTGAAGAAGGGTTTGAACCTTGTTCTTGAGGGTTGATCTTGAAAGGAACCATAATTTTGATGATATGGATGAATATGAAATTACTTGCTTTGATTTGATGTAATAAAGTGTTAAAAAGGGTGGGAAAGACTCAAATATCCCTTTAAAAATGGCTTTTAATCGCTAGACAAAGGTGCGGGATGGGTTGGGCGATGACCCTTGCCCCAGGGACGAACCATCCCTCAGTTGGTTTATGGCAAGAAAATAGGCTTACTTCCTCAGTTGGGAGGGTTTGGGTGAAGGTTCATCAGCATTCCATCGCACTTTGGTAATCCAGATTGCTCACTGTTAAACAACCATAACTTTTTATCCCAGTAATAGATTTTGGGAAATTGGTATCGTTGAAAAGCTAATTTAGTTATCTATCTGTTGGTGTGTCATGATCTCAAAAATTTATAGTATAACGAAATATATTCTCATTTGAAATTGACTGTACCAATATCCTTTTCAATAATTGAATTGGTAAGGGATGTTTCAATTTGCCTAATAGCTAGGACATATTTTAGGCCTTATTAAACATCAAACTTGATCATAAAACTACCAAATCACTAAAATTTATTTATCATGAGTATGAAGTATGGTTCTACTATTGGTTGGAATTCTTGGGGTATTACAATAGTGATATTTACCAACTAGTCTACAAGACAGTTCATGATACAACTTGTAAGATTCTACATGCAATGTATTGGAATAGTTCGATGGTGCATGATAAATCTATGGACTTAGACACCATGGGGAAAACAGTCCTAGTGTCTGTTTTATATTAATTACAACCAAAAGCATCCAATTCTTGTTACTTTTTACCATTTCGTCAAATTCCCCCATTTACCTTTTAGTACGACCTATTGTTTTCAACATGTTTAAGATATAGTTCCACATATTCCTTATCGGTTCGACCCCAACCTAGTTTTGTTAATATATTTTTTTTCGACCACTTTATAATTCTTTAGAGTTGTACCTTTAGGTGATATCATCAAGTTGTTGGGGAATGTCAAAAAAATCATCAAGTGCTACCCAAATTGTTGTGTAGTTGAGGCTATTTGGATGATTCTTTATGAGCTTGGGGGTTATTCAGGTTAATCTTCAAGATCTAGCAGCGACGGAAATTCTTATGGCTCTCTCTTATACTCTACTTTTGTTTGTTCCTCTTTTGGGATATTCCCTGTGTGTGCTAACCTTATCATTTCTGCTTTTAGAATTTTGGAATATCCTTGGCATAAACAGGTGAAACACCTTTTTTCTTCAACTCTTTTGGATCAAACACTCCCTTCTTTAATGTTCTTCTTCAACAAGATATAATAATTAGAAAGAATGCAAGAACATTCAAAATTCGTTAGAATAAGATCAACGTTTGGGTTTTGACTCTAATAGTACTAGAGAAAAAGATTCTACAACTAGGAATACAAGAAGACTCAAAAATCATAAACACAAAATTTCAAGAATGACCAAAATAGGAAAATCACCTTTTTGTTATTTTCAAGATAACAAACCAAAGACAACAATTATGGAAATAATTCTAATCTCAGCTTTAATACTAATTAATATCTTTCAAACTACGATAATAAAAAATTAACTTTAGAACTAAAGATTGATAGATTAAAGATAGAAGATAGATAAATTGACAAAAAAGGATAGAAATAAATAAGAATGAGTATATTAAACACAAAAACTCCAAAATCAATTATCTAATAGCACCTAATCTCATACTTTTGCTTCAAGGGAATCGAAACGTCATTACAACAACCATTACTAAGAAAGATACGACAAAATATTTTCTAAGCTCTTAAACACTCTCTCAAGAGTTTTCATGTTTTCATTATAAAAGCTAATAAAGAAAATAAAGGCCCGTGAAAATTTATTTATTATCTAGGGTTAAATTATTACAATAGGCCCAAAAGTGGCCCATGAACGAATGAAATAAATAGCCCAATTATGGTTTGCCTTCTTGTGACTGTTTCATTGATGGTTAGTCAAGGTGGTGACTAACCACCACAAAAGTTGTCAGCCATAGGAAACATACTATGTGCCCTTGTAAATGCTCCTCAAGCTCCAAAATATCAACCACACATGGAATTTTTTTAATGTAGACTCAAAAACGATCCTAAAAGAATGTTTTTGTGTCCTTAAGTCAATCATGTCTTTGACCTCTAGGGGTAGAGATTGATAACGCTCAATCTACAGCTCTCGTGGGAGTGTAAAGCGGTCGTTAGCAAATATAGAACCCAACCTGGGTTGGGTATCGATCCCACAGAGAATAGCTTGGCCAACAAGCAAGAGAAATTACTAGACTTTTAGTGCAAGTCTCGTAGGAAAGGGGGGATTGTAGTATGTAACCAAAACAAGAATGTAAGAACTGAAAATAGCAAAATAAAGAGAGATTGTCACGTGTGTTGTAAACAATGAGAATTGAGGCGTTGGGGTTATGTCCACCTTCTGAGGTATACGTCTCTATTGGCTATGAGTGTGTAGAGTCTTGACATGTAATTGCTTATAGAGAATTGTAGTCGATGGTAAATCCAAGCGTCTCTCGACCTAAACAAGGACTATTTCACTTTAACTCTCTCGAGCTTAAAGCGTGACTAACGGTACGAATTCTCCAAGAAGTTAGTCCAGGTACGGCACTAGCTTTTTAATAGGAAAGGGTGTCCTACTACCTTGACATTATCTCTTTTCCAGACAAATAACTTTTCTCTCGAACAAGTCAGATGTTAGACTGGCGTTGGTCTATGCGTCTTCTTTTCTAGACAAATAACCTTTCTCTCGAACAGGTTAGATGTTAGAATGGCGTGTTCTTGTGTTTGAACCGCAAAGAATGTAGATTTAAGATGAAGAGAATAATGATATAAGCAATATACTTGTCTTGAACTCACAAACTCATAGCTATAGATAGTAACTCATTCGGCTTCCATAACCCCAACTAAGAGATTTAGTTACCCATGAATGCGAAGGATATCACGTTTTGCATGGTGGATGGCGTGAATAGTAGGTGTTTGGCGTGTGGTTTTAGTGATTCCGTAGCAAGTAACGATTCTCTTGTTGTGGAATTTAAGAGTAGAAGAATGAAGAATTGAGAATGGGTTGTAGGAAGATGTCTTAATTGTAAGGAGATGAATGAATTGTCAGAATGTCTCGCCCTCTCTCCAAAATCTCTAACATGATAGGGTATTTATAATACTCCTATCCTACTCCTACTAAACTAATAAAATAAATAACCAAATCCTAATATACTAATGAAATCCTTGACCCAATTGTACTAGGGTAAGGTTACAAAATTATAATCCAAATAGAATGATGAAACACATAACCTAATTGCACTAGGTTAATGTATTATGGCAAAAATCCAGCTTTGTGTCTGTAAGTCCCAAAGTCTTCAGAAATGCTGTTTTAGCCCGGGACAGATTTTCCATGCAGCAGATTTAGTCCTTTATGCGTCCAGCTCCTTTCCATCTCGTTTGTGAGCTTTCTTTTGCGTCAAGTAAGCCATAAATTGCTGTATTTTGCATCATTTATACCTGAAACTTTCCTAATCACATTTGTTAGCTCATTTACAGGAAAAAGGACTAAAAGTGTACGAAATAGATAATTAGTTCTCGAAACTAGGCTAAAATATGGGCAAAATATATTGATATAGGCGCGTAATTTCGCCTATCATCAGAGATCAAGTAGCAACTAGCTACACTCTTAAAAGGTAAGTATTACTTCGCCCATCTAAGGATCATTTCTAGGTGAAGGAAGCAATAGAAGAGCATGTAATAAAGATCGAAGTGACAATACCATTTAGGATTTTAGCCTTACTCCATAATATGGTAGGTATCTGAGCCACCTTTACTGTGCCTATTTTTCAAGCTCTAGGTGTTCATCCTACTATTAGTATGGCTCGTAAAATGGATAAGGCTTTAGTGAGTGATTATTTTTTCTCATTTGGTTTTGGTTTCAATGATGACTTGTACAAAACATGAGTTGCTAACAAAATTTTTAAAGATGAAGCCTTCATTATTCTAAGGTATTGTTTCAAAATACTTTTTATTTCATTATTGACTGCACTCTTTTGTATTAATCATTGACTGCTATCAAAGGTTTCATAAAATGAGTATTGTACAGCAACATAGAGAAGTGTTTGTGACTTTTCTATTGGAGAAGGATGCTAACCAATGTGGAGGGTATATGTTGAATGTCGATCACTACTTTTTCCTCCATTTACTTGTGGACAGTTTTATGCTTTTTTATTAAAGAATTAAGTACCTTGTACCAAATGTGATTGCAAGAAGGATGAGTTTTTGGTATTGGAGTATCATGACGTGTCTATTACGATAATTCTATGTTTTGTTCTTTGTCATTCTGTGTGAATCAACTATTTAATATTGAGGATTCGTAATTATTGCCAGAGTTTGAATTATGATTTTCAAGTCCTATTTGTACATATGACTTCTGCATGGAAAGAATTCAATGAAGTGTTAGATTATGCAAAGATGTTAGAAGGGGTAATGCAAGCGGGTTAGGATAAGATTTTAGCTATGAAGTCCTACAATATTGGGAATTTCAGTAGATCTTTCTCTAAGGGACATGGTAAGAAGGCCAACCAAGATGGCCTCATTCAGTAAACATTGCTAGCCTCTACTATGGGTCTAACTAAGATATCTTCTCTATCGCAGATTATTACGAGCCAAGGGCCTTCTCCTACCTGTCGGTATTTTCTTGAGAAAGGATGTTACAATTGTGGTGTTATGGCTTACTTTATGAAGGAGTATCCTTTGATAAAGGTAAATTATTAAGCGCAACATGGGAAGGAGGTTATGACAGGGTTCGGCGACCAAAGTATATGGGGAACTTAAGAAGAAAGTCATGGTAGTCGAGAAAATAACAACACGGCGGGAGAAACACAACTGGGGAAGGAGTTAGCTCATATTAATGACAGGGCCCATAGGTAGTGGTGGCAAAATGGATAAATTATATTGTTATCCGTCGATTTTATTCATGTTAAATGAGTTGGATATCTATTCAACCCATTTAATAGTGGGTCAATTATGGGTCCATCCTTATTATCCATTCTAAAATATAAATAATCCATTGGTATCTATCAATTACACTCTTCACAAGGTATGACATATGGGGTGATGTAGCAACCTTTAAAGTATATTTATTAAGGGTGTGTTTGGAATGAAAAAAAAAATCAATTTTTTTTAAATAGAAATATTTTTCATTATTTAATTTTTATTTTCTTAATTTTTTTTAATGTTGACTTTTTTCATTTAAATTATTTGAACCACCCTTTTTCTTTTTTTCTTCTTTTTATCTTTTTTTAAATTTGTTTTTCTATTTTTCTTATTTTTTTTCTTTTTTGTTTCTTTCTTTTCATTTTTTTCTATCTCTAATTTCTATTTCTCTTTTTTCTTTCGAGTTTTTCTTTTTGTGTTTTTTTTCATTTTCTTGTGCCCCCTTTTCTAGTTTAATTTTTTTTCTGTTTTTATCTTATTCTTGTTTCTTTTTATAAATATTTTTTTCTCTCTTTTCTATTTCTAGATTTTATTCCTCTTAATTCTTTTATTTCTTTTTAACTTTTTTGTATGTTTTATTTCTCATTTTTTTCTATTTGTTTTTTGTCATTTTGAAAAATATTACTACTTCGAGCACAAAAAGTACCACAATTATTTATTATATTTGTATGTGCACCATCATTTATATTATTATATTTGTTGATACAGTGGTGTTTATATTTTATAATTTGCACTTGTATGGTATTTTTATACTGTAGTTTACGATATTAATTATTTATATATTTATATTTGTTGCTATAATTGTATTTATTTTTTTATTTTATCATTCACTCTATCATTTATATTTTTATATTCATTGATATAATTGTATCAAATGATACATGTTAATATAATTTGAACTATATAAATACAAATACTAAAGTATAAATATTCATGTCTTAACTATTTAAATACAAATAAAAAATTTATTTACATTATATAATTTGATAGACATAAATAGAAAATACAACAACCACACAAAAATGAGAGGAAAAAATATAAAACAAAGGAAAAAAATAATAAAAAGGAATAGACGAAACAAAGCAAAAAGAGAAAAATATAAAAAAGGGAAAAATGACAAAAAAGTAAACAAAATGATAAAAATAAAGAAAAAACAAAATAAAAGAAAAAAAGGAAAGGAAAAATAAGAAACGATGAAAAGAAAAAACAAAATGAAAAAGAAATAAAGAAAAGAAAAAAATGAAAGAGAAAGACAGAAAATTAAGGGCTAAATAAATGAGAGAGGTTATAGATTGTATTAAATTACTATGGATTGTAATTAATTGAAACATAGATAAAATTAAATAATTAGAAACTTATGTTTGCAAAGCCACGTAGTTTTTCTTATATTATACAATTACTTTTATATTTACATAATAAGAAGTAACGGATAATAAGGATATCCATATTATCCATTGAGTTTACCCATTTTATCCATATCAAATATGGGTCGAGTTGGCCCTTTTTACATGACTCATTTTCGACTTACCCATATATGACTCAACCCGCTCGTTTGCCACCCCTACTCCGATCTATACCTTTTTGGAAAAAACTGATGTCAAGGCTTTGGATTCTTTTATTTTATTTAATATTAGGTATACTTATTCTTATGTATCTTTGTAGTTTGTTGTAGGTATGAATTTTGTGTGTGATGTACTTTACTATCATGTTTGTGTGTCTACTCCACTTGTTGAGTTTGTGGTAATAACCTGTACCTATCATTCTTGTTCTGTGTTATTTATGGGGTTTTAGAGTCAACTAGATTTAATTAGTATCTACATGTTGGACTTTGATGTTATTTTAGGTAAGACCTGGTTATCTCCGTATCATAATGTCTTAAACAGTAATGCTAAGAGAATAACTCTAGCTATGCATGGAATAAATCAACTAGAGTGGGAAGGTATGTATAAATCCAAATTTTTTTTGAAACTATATCATTAGTGGGGAAGGGGAGTTTAGCGTTCTTAGATCTTTTTTGGAATGTGAGTGTAGAGTCCTCTTGTATAGAGTTAGTTATGTTGGTTTCTAAATTTTAGGATGTGTTTGCTTTAGAATTATTGGTATGCCTCTAGATAGAGATATTCAAATATGTATCGACTTAGAGCCGAGTACTTGCCCTATATACATTCCTCCATATTGAATGGCTCTAGTAGAATTGAGGGAACTAAAAAATCAATTACAGGAACTACTTGACAAGGGGTTTATTCGTCAATGTGGCTCACCTTGGGGTGCTCTAGTCCTATTTATTAACAAAAAGAATGGTAGTATGAGTATATGAATTGACATCTGAATAAGGTAACAATCAGAAATACATATCTTTTTGACATGACTCAAACCAGAGCCTTGTCGTAATGGGAATTCAAAGTCAAACCAGGACCGGGGACCATCCCCGTTACCCAACCCTACAAGCCTATGTATAGCCTGAGTCAGCTGAATTTAGAACATAGTAACAGATAGCTTTATTACATAATCCAAGACTCTGGGATAGGTCTATATCCTTGACCACCCAAATGAGTCCATCCGTCTGATACCCAACCGATAACAAATACCAACAAATCCATAATACAAACCATAATCATATGAGTTCCAACATAATTATATATAATCTTAAAACAAATTAGGATGGAAAAACCAACAATATAGTCAACCAATTTCATCCCCACTACCAATACCAATAATAAGGCTAACACTAATACAGATCCCACCCATTCGAACTCATAGTAGTTCAACAAAAGCCTCTAACCAAAAGAAAACCAATATCCGATTGGAACATGCCCCCAACCATAGAAAAAACAAAAATCCATAAATAAACCAAAATATAGGAAAATGCCCATTACATGAAATGGAGCCTTCCAGTAAGATAAAAGCGCACCACTTCAATCCAATAGTTGATCCCGAAGTCCTATCGCTAAGAAGGGGGAGTAGAACGGTCGGTTCCTGCATCGAATGGGGAAACAACTACCTAAAGATGGGTTAGCGGGTGAACGCTAGTATGAACTCAGGATAAAGATAAAATAATGACATCAGGTAAAACCAAGTAAAACATCCATATGCATAAAACCCATACATATATACATACATATACATACATATATATATGAGTACGGAATGGTTTGTATCTATATATGCAAGTGTGTATATATATACATACATACATACTTATACCATACATATATCTATATATGCGGGTGTGTGTATATATATATACATACATATATATATAACCATACAGGGAAACGGAATCGGGTTTAGCATGCATTTGAAACCATTAACCTCGGTATGTGTAGCATAACCGTACTTAACCACCCACGGGCTATATGGGTCTAGTGTAACCCCCTGAACAGGCCCCAAAGCATGTAGCTGCACGAATCAAAGATACCATAATAGTAAGGGATTTCCTATTACCCTTGACCCTCCATAAAACATATGTATAGTATACTTAGAGGATTTCTGTGCACCCGTAGTATCATATAATATCGCCATGACCTACCCCTTATTACGACAAACATGAGTTTCCAGTGTTCATACGTTGGTCTCCAACCTCCACGGTTAGCTATTACACCCCGCCGTTATTGTCCAATTAAAACCATTTCCAACCAACCAAACCATTATTATTAACCAAAGCTATACATAGTGGTATGGTCGTACCAACTATAACATGCAAGTATTGTCCCTCTTTTTGAGATCAAGGGATTCCTATGTACCCATAGATCACATTATCCAATTAACTTGGGGGAGTTATATGTACCCCACAAGTTTTTTATTATTATTATTACTTGGGAGATTCTATTGTACCCCACAAAAATGATTGGTAAATCAAAAACCGTTCTAATTTTACTACTCCAAATCATTTAACCATTTAGGGTTCCGTTACCAAGATTAAACAATGCATAAGTTCTATTAAAAATCCAAAAATTTAGTTAAAACGTTCTCATAGACATTTTATCAAACATATTGTGGGCATAGTAATTCAAAAACCAAAGCCAATTGCCAAATAACCATTCCCATGCAACCAATTATCCAAAACCACCATCAAAGCATATAAAAGCATTATTAAAAAATGGGAAAATCATGCCAAAGATTTATAACCAAAACCCCAAAATTATATTTGAAAACCCTAAGCCATAAAGTAACCATACCATGAAAACATTTTTTAAAATCATGCCTCGTTAGAAATAATAATGAGGGAAGAGAACATTTTTTAAACCAATAAAATGATGGAGAGAAATCACCAACACAAGCCCTAATTAATCTTTGAGATGAAACCCTAGCTTTCATTGCCCAAGAACTTTAGAAAGGTTTAGAGAGTGTTTTCTTAGTATTAATGGATCGAATAATAGGGCAAATAACCTCCTAAGTAAGTTAAAAGTTGTGAGTCCTTATTAGGTTAAGTGGGTAAATGTCCAGATTACCTTTACTTAAACTGCATAAAAATCACGCTAGAGGGATGCATCTACCCATACCAGTCATATCCTTCACTAAGAGTGGTACCCCCAAATCATACCCAAGGCCATCTCCTTTGGATCCTACACTTCCCAAGGTAAGATACTCCCCAAACAATGTTGTATCCAAGTATACAACTAGTATCCATGATATGTATCCCTGGCAGAATTTAATCCCAAGAGGACTGAACATTGATTACCATACGAGTCTATGGTAGAACTCCTACCATGGCTTAGGACTCTTGGTGACCCACTCGTACTCATATACACCTTAAGTTACCAAGTCTAAGATTAAGTAAAATAACCAAACAACCCATATCCATCTATATAACTCGTACCACCCAAGTTGTATCCATTTAAGAAATCAAATCCAACCCACCAACCAACACTGGTCAGCATACAACTAACCCATAACACTCGTATCATAGTCTACGAGTTATTTCCCCTAATCATATCCTATCCAGAGACAAAAAATATAGGAACTATTCAAAGGTCCAGAAACCAAAGGTGTTATTGTCTCCCCTACTAGGAACATTCATCCTTGAATGATGGATAAGGTAGGCAAACCACAAGAATAATTTATTTGCATTATGAAATACCAATCCAACCTTTAGCCAAGTTAGACAATAAAAATGCAAATATATTAATCTTTTCTTTAACAAAGTTTGAAAATGAAAGCATGTTGAATAACACATACCTTCCTCACGAATCCCGGGAGCAAATAACAGATGTGGATACTTGGAATTTATGTCCTCCTCCGCTTGCTATCTATCCTTTTCTACATTGTGGTTCCACCATAGAACCTTAACCAAAGCCACATCCTTGGTCCATAACTAACGTAGTTGCCTATCCAATATCTCAACAAGGAACTATTCATAAGACAGACAATTTGAGATACCCAGTCCCTCCAAAGGAACAATCGAAGAAAGATCACCAATGCACTTCTTCAACATGGAAACATGGAATAATGGATGAACGGAGCTTAAGATAGAAGTAAACTCTAATTCATAAGACAATTTATCAATCCTTCGTAAGACCGCATTAGGACCAACAAACTGTGGACTGAGCTACCACTTCTTACCAAACCATATTAATCCCTTCATTAGAGATACTGTTAGGAACACCCAATCCCAAACCTCAAACTCTAAGTCTCTACACCTTACATTTGCATAGGACTTTTGGCAATTTTGGGTAGCCTTAAGCCTATCCTGAATCACCTTTACCTTTTTCATTGCTTGATAAACAAAATATGGGCCAAATATATCCACCTCACTAAGATATGCACCTCCTACCATAGAATGTCTCAACAGAGGACATACTATTGCTTGAATGATATCTATTGTTGTAAGCAAACTCTACCAAAGATAGATACTCAACCTAATTGCAACAATAATTAATCACAAATTTCCAAAATATATCTTCTAATGTCTGAATAGTCCTCTTTGCTTGCCCATTTATGTACGGATGAAAAATAGTACTCAGACTAACCTTAGTCCCCAACATTCTCTTAAAAAACTTCTAGAAATAAGATGAAAACTGCATACCACAATCAGAGATAATTAAAATAGGTAGCCTGTGCAGCTTCACAATCTTCTGAATATACAACTTCACATAATGCTCCACTGAAAAGGTTGTCCTCCTTGGAAAGAAGTAAGCAAACTTTGTCATCCTATCCATAATGACCCAAATCAAATAAAATTTGTTTCGAGACTAAGGAAGACCGGTAATAAAATCCATATTAATTACCTCCCATTTCTATTTGGGCAAATCAATTTATTGATACAACCCACCAGGCCTCATATGGTGAACTTTAACTTGTTGACATACCATGCATTTAGCAACAAAGTTAGCCATAGTCCTCTTTATACCATTCCACCAATACATCTCCTTGAGATCATGATACATTTTAGTCGAACTGGGATGAACAACATGGCGCAATTCATGTGCCTCAGCCAAAACTCTTTATTGTAAATCTTCAACATTAGGAACACACTACATGCATTGGTACTGTAAAGTACCATCACTACTGATCTCAAATACCATCACCTTTTCCCACCTACATAAATATTAATTTTCATCAAGATAGGATCTAGCATTTGCTTCTCCTTGATCTTTGCACTAAGAGATAACCGAACTACTTCCTGAACCATTAACCCACCATACTTGGAGATCAAGAGACGATCTTCAAGATGAGCCAAGTGGTAATTATCTTTTACCAGATCCCTCTTTTATTTCTCCAAATAAGCGAAACTCCCCATATACAACTTGCAAAGAGTATCATTTACTACATTAGATTTACCTAGGTAATAGTGAAGAATCATATTATAGTCTTTGACAAGTTCCAACCATATCATTTGCCTAAGATTTAGCTTCTTTTGAGTGAATACATACTATAGACTCTAATGATAAGAAAAGATGTTATAAGTACTCTATACACATAATGCTGTAAGATTTTAAAATGAAAAACCACCGCTAAAAGCTCTAAATCATGAGTTGGATAATTCTTATCATACACCTTTAACTGCCTGGAAGCATAGGCAATCACCTTCCCATGCTACGTCAAAACATATCCAAGTCCCACACGGGATGCATCACAATAAACCACAAAACCCTCATTACCTTCAGCAATGTCAAAATCAAAGCCGAAGTTAGCTTATCCTTAAGCTTCTAAAAACTCCCTTCACAAGCATCCGACCAAGAAAACTTGACCCTCTTCTAAGTTAATTTGGTCAAAAGAGCAACTATCGTTGGAAATCTTTCTATAAACCGCCTATAACATCTAGCCAAACCTATAAAGCTTTGAATGTTTGTTGTATTTATGGGTCAAGGACACCTTTTAGCCGCCACAACCGTTTGACGATCCACCATGATCCCCTCACTCAAAATAATATGACCCAAGAAATTCACATTATTCAACCGAAATTCAAACGTGGAGAACTTGGCATACAACTATTGTTCCCTTAAGGTCTGCAACACCAAATGAAGGTGATTGGCATAATCCACCTCACTCTTAGAATACACAACATGTCATCAATAAACACAATGACAAAAAACACCAACAACTACCTGAATACTCTGTACATCAAACCTATAAATACCGTCAGGGTATTAGTCTACTCAAATGACATCACCAAGATCACAAAGTTCCTATACCGAGTAGAAAGCCATCTTAGGGATATCCTCCTTGGTACTCTTAAGATTGTGATACCCAGATTGAAGATCTATATTAGAAAAGAATATGGCACCTCACAACTGATCAAACAAGTCATCTATACTAGGAAGAGAATACCTATTATTGACTGTTACCTTATTATACTGCCAATAGTTAATGCACATACAAAGGGAACTGTCCTTTTTATGCACGAACAACACCGGTACACCCCATGGGGATACATTAGGATGAATAAAACCCTAATCTAAAAGGTCTTTAAGTTTCTCTTTAAGTTCCCTCAACTCAATCAAAGCCATTCTATAAGGAGGAATAGATATTGTACGAGTACTGGAGCAAAATCAATAGAAAACTCAATTTCCCTATCCAGACGAACAGCTAGAAGATCATTCAAAAGACCTGAAGAATCTTACCATCAGAACCAAATAAAGAAAAGGACCATCTAAGTTAGAATCTTTAACCCAGACCAAGTAATAAAGACACCCTTCGGAGATTAATCTACTAGATCTAAGATAAGAAATAAACCTTTCCCTAGGAGCTAGGAAACCACCCTTCAACACAACCATTAACCAATAGCAACCAATCCATAATCCAAACCATAGCCATATGAGTTCCATAATAACTATAAATAATCCTAAAATAAAAAAGGATGGAATAACTAACAATACAGTCAACTGGTCCATCCCCAATACCAATAGAAATAGTAAGGCTAACACTAACACAAATCTTACCCATTCCAACCCATAGTAGTTCCCAAAATCCCCTAACCAAAACAAACCAATATCTGGTTAGGACATGCCCCCAACCATAGCAAAAACCAATATCCATAAATAAACTAAAGTATATGAAATTGTCCATAAAATGAAATGGAGTCTTTCAAAAAGATGGAAGCTCACAACTTTAATCTAATAGATGATCCTAATGTCCAATCGCTTAGTAAGAAAAGTAGAACGACCGCTACCTGTATCATGTGGGGATTTAGCCATCTAAAGATAGGTTAGTGGGTGAACTCTAGCATGAACTCATGATAAGGATAAAATAATGCCATCCAATAAAACCAAGTAAACCATCTATATGTATACAACCCATACATACATACATATATATATATATAACTATGTTGGGAAATGAAACCAGGTTTAGCATATATTTGAAATCATTAACCTAGGTATGTGTAGCTTAACCATCCTTAACCATCCACGGGCTATATAGGTCTAGTGTAACCCCATGAATAGGCTCCAATGTATGTATCCACATGAACTAGAGATGCAATAAGAGTAAGTGATTCCTGAGTACCCTTCACCCTCCATCATACCTTTGTATAGTGTACTTAGATGATTTCCTTGTACATCGTAGTATCATATAAGGTAGCCATGAACTACCGCTTATGTTGGCAAACATGAGTTTCTGATATTTATACATTGGAATACCACCTTTACAGTTAGGTATAACACTCTTCCTTTATTGCCCAATTAAAACTATTTTAACAAGCTAAACCATTATTATTATTAGAGGCTATACATAGTGGTATCATCATACCGACTATAACACCTTTTAGACATCAAGGGATTCTTATATACCCATCGATCATATCATCCAATTATCTTGAGAGAGTCCCATATACCCCACTAGTGTTCCACTATTATGCTTACTTGGGGGATTCCATTGTACCCTACAAGAATCATTGTTAAACCCAAAACAATTCTATTTTTGACCATTCCAAACCATTAAACAATTTAGGGTTCCATTACCAAGTTTAAACCATGCATATATAGCATTAAAAACCGAACAATGTAGTGAAAAAATTCTCATAGGCACTTTATCAAACATATTGGGGGCATAGTATTTCCAAAACAAAATCCAATTACAAAATAACCATTCCCATGTCACCAATTATCAAAAACCACCATTAAAGCATATAAAAGAATAATAAAAATATAGGAAAACCATAACCAAGCATTTCTGATCAAAAACCCCAAATTATACTTCAAAACCCAAAGCCATACAATAACTAAATCATGAAAACATCATATAAAACCATGTCTTTAGTTGGAACTAACAATGTAGGAAGAGAACATAACTTAAAACAAGAATATGATGGAAAGAAATCACTAACACTAGTCCCAAATTAATCCTTAAGATAAAACCCTAGCTTACTTTGCCCAAGAACTTCAAAGAGGATAAAGAGTATTTTCTAAGTGTTAATGAATAGATTAATTGGGAAAATAACCTCCCAAGTGAGTTAAAAGTCATGGGGCTTTATTAATTTAAGTGGAGAAATGTTAAGATTATCCTCACTTATACTACACCAAAATCCCCAGAGAGATACGACTATCCTTACTAGTTGTACACTCCAATAAGAGTGGTACCCACCACTCGAACCCAAGGCCATCACCCTTGAACCGAACATTGTCCAAGTTATGACTCACCTCAAACTATGTTGTATCTATGTATATGACTATTACCCATGATTCGTACGCCTAATAGAATAGAATCCTTAGAGGACTGATAACTAACCACAATACGAGTCCATGATATGACTCATACCCTTGCTTACAACTATTGGTGAGCCACTCGTACTCAGATATAACTTAATTTACCAAGTCTAAGATTAAATGAAGTAACCAAATAACCTGTAACAACTGATATGCCTCATAACACCTAAGTCATATCCACTCTAGAAACTAAATTCAACCCACCAAACAAAACTGATCAATATACAACTAACCCACACCCCTCGTATCCAAATTATGAGTCATTTCCCTTAATCATATCTTGTCTAGAGATAAAAATTCTAGGAAATTTTCTAAGGACCAGAAACCCAAGGTGTTATACCTTTACCTTACATAGATAATTGATTTGATATGTTACTAGATGTGACTGTGTTTTTGAAGATTGACTTGCGATTGAGTAATCATCAGTTAAAAATTAGACTAGAGGACATACCAAAGAAAACTTTTTGAACTCATTATGTCTATTTTGTGTTTTTGGTGATGTACATTGGACTAACTAATATGCCTGAAGCCTTTTTTAGCATGATAAATAGTATTTTTAAGACATTCTTGAAATTTTTTGTTATTGTGTTTATTTCTTATATTCTAGTCTAGTCCAAGTGTAACAAGGAAAAGAAATTTATCTTCGCATAATGTTGGACATTCTAAGCAAGAAAGGTTATTTGCCAAATGTTTGAATTGTGAATATTGGTAGTATTTAATTGTCTTTCTAGGAACGTTGCTTCCAATAGAGGAGTAATGGAGGACCCCCAAAATATTGATGTAATTTAGAATAGTATTCAACCTAAAATAGTGATTGAGGTCTGGATATTTGTTGGTCTTTCTAGTTATTATTACAAGTTTGTCAAGAACTTTACATCCTTTGCAACTCTTTTGACAAGGTTTACTCAAAAGGAAGTGTCACTTATTTAGTTATATTAGTGTGAAAATATCTTCAAAATGCTTAATACATTCTTAACTACAGTTCCTGTCCTTTCTTTTGCAGTTGATGGTAGGACTTTATACTATTTTGTGATGCTTCACATTTGGGCTTAGTTATTGTGTAGTTGTTAGCTAGGATTGGTAATATTTAAGATTTGAGGAAGTTCAAGACTTATAAGATGAACTAATCAATCTATGACTTATAGTTAGTAGAAGTGGTGTTTGTATTACAGATTTAGAGGCACTATCTTTATGGTCTCAAGTATTAGGTCTTAACAAAGCACTATAGCCTGCAACATGTGTTTACTTAAAGTGATTTAAATTTAAGATAATGGAGATAGATAGAGTTGTTAAAGGATTACAATGTGACTATTTAGTACTATCTAGGTTAGTCTAATATGGTGGTAGATCTAAGTATGGGTAATTTTTTAGTCTTGAGGGTGTCTAGGTGACCTTTAGGTAGAGATTTTCAAAAACTATCATCTCAGAGTAAGTAATTTGGGATTTTAAAGAGGGGGTGGAAAATTGGATTATGTTGAAGACAGACATAAATTTTAGAGCATATTAAGAACAACCAATTTGAGGACACGACATTGAATGCACTAAAAAAAAGTGGTGCATAGGTTGGTGGCACATGCCATTCTTAATGTAATTGGGGTGGTATGTTTTAAGGGAATGTTATGTGTTTCTTGGGTTGGTGATTTGACTTATGATGTGCTTGTGGAAGACCATGGTTTGCATTACTTTATTCATCTAGGATGACCAAGATGTACCTTGGCTTAAGGTAGCTTCTGCAATCGATTAAGATGAAAAAAGATATAGTGGATTCAAGTGTCAAATTGACTGCAGGAGATGTATGAACATAAAATGCCTATAGGATTTCTTCAAGGAATTTCTATACCTATGTAAAATTAAGAGAATATTTCTATGGATTTAATAGTGGGTCTTTCTAAGAAATTTTGCATATATTACTCTATTAGGTTAATAGCTGATTGGTTGACAAAATCATCTCATTTCTTGTCGATTCATATAGACTACAACTCCTAATAGTTAGCAATGTTTTACGTCAAGGAAATTGTTAGACTCTATAGGGTGCCTTTTACTATCATTTTGGATAGAAATGCAAAGTTTACTTCTATATTTTGGGATAGGATGCATGAAGAGTTCGGCCCTAGGATCACATTTAGCAATAATTTATCTCCTTAAACAAATGGGTAGTCTGAAAGGATGATTGAAATGCTAAAGGATATGTTCATATCCTATGTTTTTAAATTTGGAGGGTCATTGGGACCAGTTTCTTCTATTTTGTGAGTTCAAAACAAAAGTTATCACTCCTTCATTGACATAGCACTATTTGGGGCACACTACACGAGAAAGTGTAGATCACCTATTAGGTTGTTTGAGATTTCTGATGTTAAGCCCTTAGGCATGGACTTTAAATAGGAGGCTCATGAAAAGGTAAGGTATATTGAGACTAAATTATTGTCTACTCAAAGTAGACAGAAGAAGTATGCAGACTATAAAGTAAGATACATGAACTTCCAATTGGTAAAGATGTGTTTCTTAACGTGTCTCCCATGAAGAGCGCCATGAGGTTTGATTAGAGGGGCAATTTCAGCCCATGGTATATAGTCCATTCTTGATTCTTAAGGATATGGCTTAATTGGCTTGTAATGACCTTTTAGGTCAATATATATGCTTCTATAATTTATTTAAGATTCTCTATAGCTTCCCCAAGTCATTTATGATTTATTGGGACTGACGGTTTGATTACCAGATTGTTAATTTTGTTTTTAGCACCAATTCCCTATTTTAAGTCCTTGTTAGTTTGAAATAGCCACTGGTCAAAAAATTTAATAAAACAATCTCGGTTGAAAATTCCAACTATGCTAGTAGATCAAGAATATAAATTTTAGTCTAGTTAGTCTGTTGGTTTGGATCTAAAAGCACCCGAGCTCATTTGACTTATTGGTCAGAAAGTTAAAAACTTGAAAGAATAGGTGTGGGATCAACATTTTGTCAAAATAAGCTCAGATTGAAAATATGACTTTGCCATCACATTTAAAACATTGATTTTAGGCTAGGGATACCCTTGGTTCAGTGCCTAAGGCTCTCGAACTTATTTTAGGCTACTAAGAGGATTTTATGAAAAGTAAGGAAACTATAGGTGTGGGCCCCACTTTATACCTAAATGATCTCTGATGAAAATTTTGATGATTCCAATGGATTTGAAATGTGGTTTACACTTGAAATTCACTTTTGGATCATGCTCTTTGGATTCTGGATGAGTTTTCGAGACCAACCCAATGTTCATACATGAATAAGGAATTATAACCCTTAAAGAATAAGTGAAAACTAAGCATACTTTGGTCTAAAATCAACACCTAAGCTAAATTAGAGTTTTGGGTCTAAACTAAGAAATTCAAGCATGAATTCAAGAAATTATTACCTTAATACAGAAGATAATCGTGATACCAGATGATAATTAAGCTCTAAAATCACCCCTATGACCAATTTTGAGTTATTACACTCATTTAGGGGTATGGGATAATTTCCCAAACAAGCATTGGGTCCTTTATATAGCCCCTATAGGTACATAAATAACACAATGCAATATCCAGTACCCTTGGTTAAGGTCCCAAGGCTCCTAGACTTATTTGGACTATTGAGTAAATTTTATGAAAAGTGATAAAACTATAGGTTTGGGCCCCACATTTTCCTAAAATATCTCCAATGTATGTTTTGATGATTTCAATGGATTTTAACTGTGGCTTACACTTAAAATACACTATTAGATTATGTTCTTTGAACTCTGGATGAGTTTCAAGGGTCAAAAACTTATTTTTGAGTTTGTTGTTATTTGGTGCAACCGCGATCGCACCCAAGAGTGTGCTATCAAGAGTAACACGATTGCAGTATGTAGGACCATTATTGCGAAGTCTGAATAGTTATAGGGGCTATATAAAGACCACAATACGTGTTTGGGGCATTTCCCATTCACTATTTAGACATAGAAACCACAAAATGAGTGCAATAACTAAAAAATAGTCATGGGAGGGGGGTGACTTGGGAGCTTAATTATCATCTTGTATCACAATTTTCTTTGAGATTAAGGTAAAAAAGTTCTTGAATTCATTCTTGAGTTTCTTACATTGGACCCAAAACCCCAATTTATCTTAGGGATTGATTTTAGCACAAAGTATGCTTATTTTTCACCCATTCTTCGAGGGTTATGATTCCTTATTCATTTGTGAACATTGGGTTGGTCTCAAAACTCATTTTCCGTATGTGGGACCCACATAGGGTTTGGGTGTCATTTTTAGACCTGAAGCATGCTAGTGCAATATAGGTATCATTATACTCGTATTAATGAGTAAATTATGGTTTTATAGTGTGATAGCATTTTGAGGATCGTAAAGTGAAGACCAGCATTGGTGCATGAAATAAGGTTTTGCGGTTTGGTCTTGAGGTAGGCTTCTGTCTACATTTCCTTATAGATAATGTGTGATATATGTAGCGTATGAATATGGATGTTAGGCTTGACAATGAGTAGGATAACTTGACCTTGATTATTGATTTTTAAGAATTAGATGAACGTTTTGGACCTATAAGAAGGCATGTTTATAACCCTTTTGTATCCTATTTCCTTCTCTCTTTAGCTTAGATTAGTTATATAATGGTTTTAACATTTGAAGCATGGTTTGTATATTTTGCCTTATTAGTCTAGTGTGGTAGTCTGAAAATTGTAAGTTGGGTAGAATTGACTTGAGTACCTTTATTTCTAGCGTAAGTTGCTATCTTAGGCTAGAATTATGTTACTTGACATCTAAAGGATGAACTAAATACCTTAGCCTAGTTTGGAGCATAATATGCCTAGTTATGGAAATTATTGATCAGAAATAGGATCATTCGGTCCACTAAGGCCTAAGCTTGTGTTAGGTCTTGTGGACTTAGTTGCGGATGTTAGACATAGTTGTAGCGAGTAAACCTTAGAATAAGTTTACTTCATGACATTTTAGCTTGTATTGATGTTCCTGGAGTATGGATTTTTAGTTATGGTTATGATACTCCTTGAGGAAGTGATATTGGGCATTCAAAGATAATATTCATCCTAGATACATTATATGGCCCATAGAGACTCTATTTCCTCTTAGACTTGATAATTGGTCTATAGTGATGCTATTTCCTCTTGCACATAATAATTGGCCTATAGTGATGATATTTCCTCTAAGACTTGATGATTGGCATATAGGGATGGTATTTTCTCTTTGACTTGATGATTGGCCTATAGAGATGATATTCCTCTTAGATTTGATGATTGGCCTATAGAGTTGCTATTTCCTTTAGTCATGATTGTTGGACCTATAGAGACGATATTCTTCTTATATATGTAAATTATCCTAAAGAAGTGATATTCCTTGTAGTCATGATGTATGACCTATTGATATAAGATATCCTATAGATGATTACATGCCTATATAAATTATGCCTTCTAGATGTGAGATGCGTCTTGTGTGAGAGATGATTACATGTATATATATATATATATTATGACTCCTAGATATGAGATGCCTCTTGTGTGAGAGATGATTACATGTCTATATAAATTAGGCCTTCTAGATGTGAGATGCCTCTTGTGTGATAGATGATTACATGCTTATTGATATTATGCCTCCTATATGTTAGATAATTAGAGATATGCTATGACTTATAAATATTATTATCTGTATGAGTTTCGGATATGTGTATGGGCCTATGTCTGTTAATATGATATTGAGTTTATCATTATAAATAATATGATTATAATTTATAAATATAAATATGCATATGTTTGTATACATATCTCTCCAATATGGGATAGAGGAAGATGTGGTATGATACTTATTATTCAACTGATTGAATACTGGTGATGGGTCGCATAGATTAGGTACATAATGATTATTGACCATTTTAAGTGATATGATTATAGCTGAAATATAATCTTATGACTGATCTTCTTGTTGTACGGTTAATCTATGTGGTAACTACTTGTTTATTATGGAACTATAGCACTTGATGGCTAGGAATCTAATGTATTAGTTAATGAATCTTTCTTAGTTGAAACATGGTAGATAATGATAGGTAGTTAATAAATGGTGTCAATTAATAAAGGATGGTTAGGCGACAAGTAGTAATGTGTTGTCTAGTAATGATTAACAAATATATAATGATTAGTTGACAATAATGAATGGTGGAAAAATGGCAGTTTTGGTCTAGTGATGAACCTTGACTAGATGATAGATGTTTGCTATTTAATAACTAGTGGTTAGTTGCTATCTTGTGAGTAAGGATTATGTGAAGGATAATATTTAGGCTAATAACTAAAGGTTATATGATAACTAGTGAACTAGTGAATCTATTATAATGAGTGTTGGTTAACTAATAATGAGTAGTTGGGAAGCATTGACTAGATAGATATTTTATGGTGATATGTCTATGTTTATGAATATTTTAGTATATCTTATTTGGTTATGGTAACTGTGATGATATTGATACTTGATAAGGTTAGAGGGTACAATTATGGTGATACTGATACCCGACAAGGCCAAAGGATACTATTATGATTATATTGATACCCGGCAAGGCCTGAGGATACTATTATGTTGATGTTTACACCCGACAAGGACGGATATTACTATTATGATGATACAGATATACAACAAGGATGAAGGATACTATTATGATGATATTGATACCCGATAAGGCTGGATAATACTATTATGATGATGTTTACACTCTGCATGGATGGAGGATACTATTATGATGATGTTGATACCTAAAAAAACTGGAGGATATTGTCGTGTTGATTTTGATAATAAACAAGGACCGAAGATATATTGATGATCTGTTGATTCCTGGCTAGGCTAGAGACTGATTATGATGATGTTCCTGATGAGGATAGTTTGGATGATTTATGACATTAATTATGCACTTTGCATTCATTCCTGCACGTGCATTGTGTATTACCAGTATGCACATATGACTATCAGCCGGTATGGGACAGTTGCTTAGATATGGGTGAAAAATATGCCTTGTATTATGTTATGCTGATTGAACCTTCCAAGCCTTGGGAGGCAGGGGTACACATAGGCTCGGCTAGGTATTTGGTTGTCCAGAGTGGCCGGTTATTCATGTTGTTATTGATAATGTTGTTATCATTGGTATGATTACTATTACGGCTGGCTTCTGACAAAATTGGTCTTTGATCCGGTATTGGTACTTTAGATATATCTTTGGCCTCTCCTATCTTATGATTCAATTATTTTGTATGATTATTTCATGTCTAGCTATGTAGATGACAAACCCTGAGTATGATAGTATTTAAATCTCATATCTATTATGATGAGGTCTTAAAATGGGAATATCATTATATAGCTTATGTTTTGAGATGACCTTATGTTTATATGCATATATACCAATATATATATGTAATACCCCAAAAATTTCATCTGATAGTAGAACCCCACTTCAAGCTATTGAACAAGAAATTTTGGTGATTTGGTAGTTGCAAGATCTAGTTTGATGAGTATTAAGGCCTCAAAAATGTCCTAGCTATTGGACGAATCAAAACATTCCTTACCGATTAAATTCTTAAGGAGGATATTGGTATAGACAACTTAAAACGGACATATCTCTCATTATACTATGAATCCTGAGTAACGAGAGAGATTCTCCACACGAACGACCCGTCAAGTTCGAACTGACATAGGTGAATCGGACCAACACCTATCAACCACCAACAAGGAGTCGCTTTGGTTACGCAGTTTGGTTAGCAGGCAGGCCGCCTTCCTACATCTGCGGGCCGGTAGGCTTTTTGTGCCTATAACCCACCAATAGATACATAATTGAATTAGCTTTCCAACAATATCAATTTCACTGAAATCTGTTACCCGAGCTAAAAGTTATGGCCATTTTCATAACTAAGGCAGTAGTAAAAGGCTATAAGCATATGCCGCCTTACTTATACCACCGGTCTAAGAAGCGCGCCACCCAGCTAGATCGGGGGTCTAAGAAGGGCACCGCTCAGGATAGACCGGGGGTAAAAGCAAGGCGATGCCCTAGGTATAGCCTTTGGCTAATTTTCAATCTTCTTCCATTTTAAATGCGAGAATTTTTCTCCAGATGACCAGTATAGTACCATTCATCAGTTTTTACTCCAGAAAATAATGTACTGCCTCCCAAATTAAAACTTAGATCCACCAAAATTCATCCGTTAAATTCTTACCGAGGGCCTGTACACCCCCGAGATTAGTCAAGACTCGAAGAGTACTCGGACACCCGGTGCAAGTAAAAAAAAATATTCATCCATTTAAATTCCAAAATTAATCCAAGAATCATAATCCCCAAGTCGAGATCTTTAAGGAGCACCTATTATTTTCACGAGTAGAGTTCTGAAATTTATAAGTTCATCCAAATAAAAAATTTGAGGTATGTGGGTATTGAAAAAGAATAATCCTTCTGTTCTTATGCCCAAAACATAATTTTTATTTAAGTATTTATGATTACAATTGAAGTATGTTCATATTTTCTTGTTTGAATATTTTGAAATTATGAGTTATTTAAGTTATGAATTTCATGATATTCCTAATTACTATGTTTTGATCAAAATTTATATTGTGATTTATATATGTTCTTGATGAGTTAATATTTGGAATGAGTTTCAAGAATTGATATGGAGTATGAATTATTATTTTGAGTTGATATGAGACCTTTATGGAAATTGAGAATATGTTTTGAAGATTGAATTAATATATTTATATAAATATTGAAATTGAATTTTGAGAATATTATGATTTGGAGTTGTTCTTTAGCAAATTATTTACCGAGATTTGAATTAAAATTTATATCATGATTTTTGAGTTGAAAATAGGAATCCACAATTTATTATGATTCAATTATGAGAAATATGAGTTGTCCTTCATTATAGGCCCTTGCGATTATTTTGTGGTGGATTTCCTAAATGAGACTGAGTACGAGAGTAGTATTTAGCACCGAGTTGGAGGTGTGGGTGATCCTACCCTACTTTCTCTGAACTATGTGCCACTGTAGGACTGAGATTTGTGGGTCTAAGGTTAAGTTTGTGATCACTGAGTTGAGGTTATACTCCCTGGCAAGAGTATGACGCTCCTCCCCAACGTAGGGTTTCTTCCTTAGGAGGAAAAAATGTTGGACTCCATGATAAGCTCACATGGTTTATGTTGGATAACAGAAACTCCCGTAGTTGTACCTTACTCTGAATAAATTAAAAGTATGACTTTTAAAAATATTTTTTGTAGATTTCTTTACCTTTTGAGTTTTGAGAATAAAAGAAAAAAGTTAGATTTTGAGCTAAGTATAATGACTCACGAGATTTGTGATACATATTTAATTATTTATGATTTAAGAAAATGATATTTCAGATTTGTTCAAGCATTGTGACTCATTCTTGTCAGCATGTATGTTTTATATAAATATAAATGATATTATTTATTTAATTGCATACACCGCCATATACTCAATACATTCCCAAAGCACTGACCCACATATATGTCTATGTGCTACACTGTTTCATAATGTAGGTACGAGTTGTAGCCTACATAACATGATCAGTCAGTTGCAGCTTCAAGTCAGCAGGTGATGAGTCTTTTTTATTAAAGGGATGAAGTCAGTTATACAGTTTGTGATGTATTTTATTTCCTTTAATCAGTTGTATTGAGTTGGGAGAGTTGGCAGTCATGACCTGACTACCTAAAGTCAGTACTCATAGAGGCTTCATAGACATTCAGTAGAAGTTGATGTATTAAGTTTTATTTTTATTGTAAAAGAAGAGTTGTAATCTTATAAAATTCATTTTGTATTGAGAAGATTTATAGAAGAGATACCTTCCGTATTATTTTGTCAGATTTATGTACTTTATTCAGTTGCTTATAAGTTATGCCAGTAAGAGGATTAGCTTGGAGTAACTTGTGACCCTAAGCATCGTGTGACATCTCAGGACCCATTTTCAAGGCGTTACAAACTTGGTGTTAGAGCATAGAGTTCAAGTGTCCTAGGGTGTCTATGAAGCCGTGTCTAGTAGAGTCTTGCAGAACGATATAGAGATATCAGTAGTTTTCTTCAAGAGGCTACAAGGAATTAAGGAAATATTTCCATTCTTTTAAGTCCTAGATCGTGCTACAGAAAGGTTCTCTAAGAAACTTATGCAAATTCTTATCTTACTCTATTTAGGCCATCTCCGCCTTACTTTCAATATATAAAAAATAGTCAAGTTTGAATCTCTCTTGATAGTTCTTTCTCAAATACTTTCTACAAATAGTCATGAGATTATAAGTGAGCTAGAGAGTATCCCATTAGTGGTTTTCAGTTTCAAAGATTGAGGTGCTTTATCACGTTTTAAATCGTGCACAAAGGCCAAGTTAGATATGCTTTTAGATTTCTCCTCAGAATCTATAATGATTATCTATACTTCTCTATCTATGTATTATTCTTGAGATAGCATGATCAACAAATTTCCAGTTCCTTCCTTGATTATACTCTCAGATTTGCTAGCGAGGAGTTTCAAAAATTTTATAAAGCTGCTTGAGAGGAGCCTTCTAGTGTGTTATAAGCCCCTCAAATCTAAGGTTATACCCTTATTCTTATGAGTTTTTCAGTTAAGACAGAATAAGATGTGTATTCTTAGATCATTAAATATTGTTTGTTAAGTTTTCATAGCTTATAGCCTTGTTATCATTGTTTTGTTGAAAAATCAAAGTCTAGTGAAGTCGTGTGACACTTATTTCGATTCACTAGCAACTTGTTGGTTATTTCGTTATTCTTGTGTTGGCTAGAACTGTGGATTTAGAGATGTAGTTATAAGAAGGGTGATAAATGTGATTTATTAAATATTTGTATTGCTGAACCATTTACATATGATTGATTTAGTAATGAAGTGATATGTTCTTGTGCGTTAGAGGGTAGAGAAAGAATTATTAGTTAAGGTGTATTATTGTTTGCTTTAAGTATGAAAAGAGTTTTTGACAGGGTTTGTTATGCAAGAAAACTATAGGTTATTGATGAGTGTACTTGGTGGATGAGTATTGTTAATTTAGGCATTCCTGAGATTGCAAAAAGGGAGTTTAGTTGAAATTTATAGAGATATGAAAGAAGTTAGATGTATAGATAGGTGAATAGTAATGATGTGTAGAAGGAGGATATGTTGATGGATTGTAAATAAGACAGACCATACGATTATGATTGATTATTATTGTTAGGAAGTTTTAGCGGACTAATGTTTTCAGATGTTTGACATGTAAGGATGTTGTGTAAAGTTGTGGTTCATCATAGCTAGAACTAGACACTAAGTTTTAATGGTAGATGGTGATAAAGGTGAGTATAATAATTGATGTGTCGTGAATGTTCGTTGTACCAGTAGGATTGAATAGTGTATGCAAGAACTTAACTTTGTTGTTTTGAGCTTTTGTATGATGATGATTGTAGAAGCGAAGGAAAGTTTAGTATATTCTATGGGAGTTCAGTAATCATCTGTATTATTATACCCCATACTCTAGAGTAAAGTGATTGAAGTTCAGTTTAGAGTTTATTAAGTGGTTTATGGACTTAATGATGATTGCTTAAAGCTAAGGGGGAGATGATAGAGCATGTAACCAAGTCAGGATCTCAGATTCTTGTAGTAGTGCTGGTATGTGTAGAAAAGAAGTAAGGGAGGATGATTCCCAACCCATTCACTTGTCAGTGCATGTATTCAAGAAATCAATTTAGTTTATAATATTTAATTCAAATAGCCATGCTTCCCACGTGGTTGATAAAATGACTTCAAGAATTATTTGTTTGAACAAAGGATTACATATCATGTTAAACTAGTTTCAAGATAAATTCCCAAGTTATGAATTTTGCCATTTCCAATTTCAAGAGAATTTCATGTAAATCACTAATTCATGATTTCAAGATTTGCTCTATGTATTATACTTTATTCCCAAAAACTTGAATTTTACGAAGGATTACATGGCTTACAAGTTGGGGTTTATGCCCAAATTATCATGTTTTGAGTTTATAAACTTATAAGTGATTTAAGCCTTGAATTACATGGCTATTTTCATATATCTATGCATATAATGTGATTTTTCAGATTTTTTCCAATTAAGTTTAAGCGTGATATTGAGATTCTTGATCTTATTATTTTGATGGTATTGAAGTATTTTCAAGAAAAATGTTGAGCATGTTGTTTTGCTATGAATTTAAACGTTTATACATGAAGTGTAAATTGAGATTCATACCTATTATTACTATTTTCAAGATTATGTGTTTTGGGGAGACGTTGAAGATAAATTTCATGAGTTTGTTCATATTTTCATGCACATTTCTGAGATTTCCAGATTTTAAGATGAACTATGAATGTTTATGTTATCCAGCATAAATTTTGAGATGTTTTGGCACAAGTTTGAAGCATGGGCTTTAAGTCCTAAAATTAAATTTTGATATTTCAAGAAGCTTATATTTTTTTAGCATACTTTGATACCCTATTGTTATGGCCTCAGTAAAGAGAGTCAAGTTATTCACAATATTCCTTTATGTTTTAGGTTTTCATGTTCTAACTTTTCTATGACCTTTTTATTAAGTTGAGATAGTGATGATGAGCAGTTGTCTAGAGGGGAGAGAGTAAATATTTCTTATTGATGAAAGATTGTTGTGTATTAGTTTTAGCTAAGTCGGTAAATATGAAGTAAGACTGAGGCCAAGTCTTTGATACAGAGCATGGTTAGTTGAAGTTTTATGGGTTATATTTGGAGAAAATATTATTTGTGTTTGTTTTATGTAAGCCCATAAGTTTGAAAGAATTTTGAAGTGAAGTTTCGAGTATGGCTTGGTTAATTGATGATATTCCATGTGTATCATCTTGAGATTTGAATAGTGTAGAGAAGTTGGTATGGGTAAGGTGTTGGAAATTTTGAGAAAGATGCTTTGCGAGTGTTTGTTTAGAAGGGCATATGTGGGCATGAGGATAGGCTTGAATAAGCTATTTGTATACTTGTGGATGAATGCATTGTGCGTTAGTAAATGTCGAGTACGAGGGAGAATGTGGTTGTTGGACTGGATATGAGAATTTTTCATGAGATGAGAAGTTGTGGAATGCAGGGTATGTTGAATTTATGATTTAGACTATCACAGTGTTATGTGGTGTGTTGTGACTGTAAGTTAGGCTTGAACATGGTAAGAGAGTTTAGTTTAGTTTAGACATGAGTAGATGGAAATATCAGTGCCACGTGAGAGGGTTATAATTTGAATCGAGCGGGTACAGGAATTGAGGGAAATGTATAACTAAAACAGTACTTGAGAAGTGTCGCTAAGTTGGAGAGTAAGAAGTTGCACTGCTTGAGGCCTAGTACATATATCCCGTCTTATGATTCATTGGTCAACGTTCCAAGCTATAGACTCGTAGAAGTATTGTAATCTCCTACTCAGATGCCTTATTCAGATTATGCCAAAATCTCCTTTCTCCCTTATATCATTAAAACTCCCTAGAAGGGTGTTGCAGAACTCCTCCACTTGAATATGAGTACCTAGTATTATTCATTTTGGAAAGCCAATAGTTTAGTTTAACAAGCAGACCGATAGATTTCTATAGTTTTCTATTTTCTGAAATAGTCTAGTCTTACTACCTGAAGTTTCATAAGTACGGTCATTCAAAGAGATGTTTTTTTGCACCCATGTAAATTTTGAGTTCATCTCAGTATATTTATCAATCATTAGTTCCAAAATTCGGATATCTAGTCATGACACGATTCATAAGTACTCACTGAACGATCTTTGTTTTCCAAGTATTCTAGCTCACACAATGTGATACCAATTGTGTGATCTTAGTGTCGTCTTCTCATAATTTATGCTTGCATTAGCTCACTTCGTAGTCCATAAGTATAATCGGACCATGAGTATATCAAGCAAATTCGAAACTCTTAGCATAAGTTAGCTCAGATTCAAATTTAGATAACAGGCTTCCTTTATCTAGCTCCTCTCTAATCAAAGATTCAAATACATAGCTATTCTTATCATCAGTATATGTATTCATTGAAGTATTCCAAAGGTAAGAAGGATACAAATTCAGTTTAAAAAGTTATTTCACCTGTATATCCTCAGTTTTCTCTATATTGAAAGCCTAACAAGCAATATTCGAGGACGGATGTTTCCAACGAGGAGATATTGTAATACCTTGAGAATTTCAAATGATAGTAGAAGCCCTCTTTAAGATATTGAGCAATAAATTTTGGTTATTTGGTAGTTGGAAGATCTAGTTTGATGAGTATTAAGGCCTCAAAAATGTCCTAGCTATTAGACAAATCAAAATATTCCTTACTAATTAAATTCGTGAGGACGGTATTGGTATAGTCAACTTTAAATAGGCATATCTGTCATTATACTATGAATTATTGAGCCTATAACCCACAATCGATAGATAATTGAATTAGCTTTTCAACTATACCAATTTAACTAAAATCCATTACCCGAGAGAAAAGTTATGGCCATTTTCGTAATTGAGGCAGTAGCAAAATGATATAAGCCCGCGCTGCCTCGCTTAGACCACCGGTCTAAGCAGAGAACTGCCCAAGCTAGATCGGAGGTCTAAGAAGGGCACTGCCCAGGTTGACTGGGGGCAAAAGTAGGGCGACGCCCTGGGTATACCCTTAGGCTGATTTTCAATCTTCTTCCATCTTAAACGCGAGAAGTTTTCTCTAGATGACCAGTATTTCACCATTCATCAGTTTTATCTCTAGAAAACAACGTACTGCCTCCGAACTCAAAACTTAGATCCACCAAAATTCATTCATTAAATTCCTTACCGAGGGCCTGTGCACCCCCGGGATTAGTCGGGACTTGAAGAGTACTCGGACACCCGGTGCAAGTCAAAAATAAAAAATAAAAAATTCATCCATTAAATTCCAAAATTAATCCAAGAATCACAATCCCCAAGTCGAGATCTTCAAGAAGCACCTATTATTTTCATGAGTAGAGTTCCAAAATTTGCAAGTTCATCCAAATCACATATTTAAGGTATGTGGGTGTTGAACAAGAATAATTCTTCCGTTCTTGTGCCCAAAACTTAATTTTTATTTAAGTATTTATGATTATAATAGAAGTATGTTCATATTTTCTTGTTTGAAGATTATGAAATTATGAGTTGTTTAAGTTATGAATTTCAAGATATTCCTAATTAGTATGTGTTGATCAAAATTTATATTGTGATTTATATATGTTATTGATTAGTTAATATTTGGAATGAATTTCAAGAATTGATATGGAATATGAATTATTATTTTGAGTTAATATGAGAACTTTATGGAAATTTAGAATATATTTTGAAGATTGAATTAATATATTTACATAAATGTTGAAATTGAATTTTGAGAATATTATGATTCTGAGTTTTCCTTTAGTAAATTATTTACCGAGATTTGAATTAAAATTTATATCATGATTTTTGAGTTGAAAATAGGAATCCACAATTTATTATGATTCAATTATGAGAAATATGATTTGTCCTTTATTATAGACCATTGAGATTATTTTGAGGTGGATTTTCTAAATGAGACTGAGCTTGAGTACCGGAGTAGTATTTAGCACCGATCGAGAGGTATGGGTGAGTGTATCCTACTTCCCCTGAACTACGTGCCACCGTAGGAATGAGATTGTGGGCCTAAAGTCAAGTTTGGGATCACTGAGTTGAGGTTATACTCCATGACAAGAGTATGAAACTCCTACCCAACGTGAGGTTTCTTCCTTAAGAGGACAAAACATTAGACTCTACGATAAGATCCCATGGTTTCTGTCGGCTAAAAAAAAACTCCCAAAGTTATCCCTTACTATGAAATAAATTGAAAGTATGACTTTTAAAAATATTTTTCAGCTTTCTTTAGCTTTCAAGTTTTGAGAATAAAAGAAGAAAGTCAGATTTTGAGCTAATTATAATGACTCACGAGATTTATGATACACGTTTCATAATTTATGATTTATGAAAATGATATTTCAGATTTGTTCAAGCGTTGTGAGTCATTATTATCAGCATGTATGTTTTATACAAATATAAATGATATTATTTATTTAATTGCATATACCCCCATATACTCAGTACATTCCCAAAGTGCTGACCCACATATATGTCTATGTGCTACATTGTTTCATAATGTAGGTACGAGTTGTAGCATACATACCATGATCAGTCAATTGCGGCTTCAAGTCAGCAGGTGATGAGTCCTTTTGATCCAAGGGTTCAAGTCAGTTATACAGTTTGCGAAGTATTTTATTTCCTTTAATCAGTTATTTTGAGTTGGGAGAGTAGGGAGTCATGACCCGACTACCTAAAGTCAGTACTAGTAGAGGCTTTATAGACAGTCAGTAGAAGTTGATGTATTCGGTTTTAGTTTTATTGTAAAAGAGTAGTTGTAATCTTATAAAATTCATTTTTCATTAAGAATATTCATAGAAGATATACCTTCCGTATTATTCATTCAGATGTATGTACTTTATTCAGTTGCTTATGAGTTATGCCAGTAAAAGGGTTAGCTTGAAGTCACTTGTGACCCTAACCATTGTGTGACGTCTCGGGACCCATTTTTAGGGCGTTACAATATATCTAGCCATATGAATCTATGATACTACTGTATATCCCTTCATTTTTCATGTTGTGTAATCATTTCTTTGCCTTGTATAGTACTATATATATTTTTCTTTTGCTTTATATTTATATATTGACTGGGATATACAGTATAGCAGTGACGTATATTGAATGTAGCTAGAACAGTATAGCTCACCCTAATAGTTTCTTAGTTTTATTATGTTAGACTCCTGGACATGAAAAGATAGTTGTTCTTTATTATCTCATTGACTTATCATATAATTTCTGGACTCTTGGGTGTAGTTTCCATTCTACTTATATGTTATATATATCTGCTTTATGTTTGGAGCTCAGTTGCCAGTAGCCTATTGAGTACCATTTTTTTAGTACTCATACTACACTTCAGCAACCTGCAGATCATAGTATGTGCTATTTCTGTTGATGTGTGCATCATGAGGAGCAACTATGGTTCAAAGACATAGAGTGAGCTCTTGACGTTTAGAGTATTACTTATCTCTCTCTTCTGTATTAGACTAGTTACGAATTTGTATTCAGAGATAGTTGTATAAGTGTATATCTCTTGAAATTTTACTTTTGTACTCTTTTTCTATTAGAAGCTCTTGTACTAATACCACCTAGTTTTGGGATTCCTCTATGTATTGATCTTTATTTTATATGTTTCGTATCCTTTTACTTATATTATTAAGTAGTCCTTTACTTTCCGTTCTGGACTACGAGTTGGCTTGCCTACTAGTAGGTTACGGTAGGCGCCATCATGAACTGAGGAAATTGGGTTGTGATATGGCTAGAATTACTGTTGGAGTTTATAGGAATTCATTTGCTTTTCCATATTTCTATGATCAAAAGTATCAGGGGGATAGAGATTATATCACTAAATGACACTCAGTTCTATTAGATAATGTTTTGACTTATGAAAAGAATCGGTGGCAATTTTATATCAAAATGTACAGAAGTTGAGGATATGGGAAAAATCCTGCTATGATGATCGTCTATAAAGTTAAGTGACCTCTAAAGAGAAAATCCTGTTATAGCCATGCCTCTATAGTGACATAAATCACTAATTTATTCAAAGAACCCAAAAAATTAGTTTAATTTTTCAAGAAATATTTGGGTGTTTAGCAGTGGTAATTTTGTATACAAACTGTCAGTTTTTTAGTATACATCATTATTGTGGAAAGAAAGCCATTCACATTAAGTAGTAAATCAATAATCTAGCCTTAAAATTGCTAGTTTGCATTGTTTAGGGAATCTTAGTGGATGGTTTTCCTTTTTTCAAGTTAAAGGGGGTAAATTGAGTATAAAATCAGTGAAATTTGCTGAATTATCATTATTTTATCCTTGCATGTCATTAATTAATTAAATCACCCATAGAATTGGTATTTTTAGTCGAATTAAGGTAGTTAAGCCCTAGAATAGGGAGAGAATAATCATGAATTTTCCTTAAGGGTTGGTGTCAATTATAATTTCCAAATGGCAGGTTTTTTCATTAATTATGTGTTTATATTCATTTTATAGACTAATATCAAGTACAAATGGCATAGAAGTGCATGACTCCGACTTAGTAGAGTTGTGCAAGCTTGGTTCAAGGTGGGTGATGAAATTGTAGTTTAATCCAACGTGTACTCTATGTGCATGAACTACTTCTTAGTATGGCTTATTAGTGTCTATTATTTGGTGTTGTCAATGTAAGGATTTTCTTCTTGTATGACTTTGACAAACCTTACGATTAAATGATGAATGTTTTGGTATTTTGAACATTGTCTCATTTTATTAGTGGAAAAATGTTGGCAAATACTTGTGTTTGTATTATAGTGCATAGATAGAATTTTTCCCTTATGGGTCATGGCATAAGGGTGGGTATGACACCCATAGCGTGCCTGTATGAGGTTCAGTGAGTTTGACGCTAGCATGAATGAACCGGGAATACATTTATATATTTAGTTATTTAATAGCTTTTTTAGTCTTCGTTTGACTTATTTGTCTTGATGGTAAATTACTTGACTTTTTTCTTGTAATCCTAAACTATTTATTTATACTTTTTATGATAAAGTAGGTTACAATGAGCACGGATTAACTTATTGTACAATTTTTTGGTTATATTTTAATATTCTCATATTGGATTAGCAAAATGGCCCCACCAATATGCTATTATCTACTTGCGTGCTGATATTACAACTGCTATTACTTTGTTGTGTTCAACACATATTATAACGTCTCTTATAAGACGTCAATTTTGATTCCAGTGGGTGATTCAAATTTAAGGTGAGCAGCATACATATGCTACAATGTAATCTTTTTCTTATGAATTTTTCCTTTGTTTTAGGATTTATGTATTTTCTTAGTTTTGAGGTTGCATCCCCTTCTTGACAATCATGCATGTTTTGGTACAGATGAATTTCAAGTTGTAGGATGATTTTATTAAGTACAATATTCAACAAGCAGTTGTACTTATGTTTCGTTATTGGATTTGAATACCTTTTAATGGATTAGTTTATGGACTCTTTTGAGTGTTGATTATAAGATGGTAGTTTCAGAGAAGATGGTTCTCCCAACAAATTAGTAGTCTCTATGCCACTCATGACGTGTTTAGGTCATGAAAGAATTCTTAAGTCTTTCAAGTTCTAAGCCTAGGGTTCCTCTTCAATATTAAATAATCTAAGGTTTAGTTCAATAATCTTTCACAATTAGGTATGTAGGATTCAAATGAGAGTCTCCATTTCCCCTCATTCCAAAGAATAGCACAATTTCCCATAAACTCATATCTTTGTGTCAAAACCTAAAATTTTGAAATTATGATGTTTTAGATTCTTATAAATCATTGTGATGCCATGGATATGGTTTTTAGTAAATATTCATGTTTTAAGTAGTTATAAATTAGTTATTATGTTTTATGAATAATGGTATATGGTTTGATTGATTTCAAGATAGTTTTCCAAATAAGCTGTGTATATTATGAATGCATGATCTCAAAACTCAATTAATTTACCATGACTAGTTCTTAGTATTTAAAACCATTCGTAAAATAGTAATCAAACTAGTTTAGGCTTTATTTTGTGATACTAATTTATAGATATGAGCAACTTGTAGATATGTTTTTGTAACGTCCCGAATCTAATGCCTGGAGGGCTACACAATGCTTATGACCCCGAAGGACCACAAGCTAACCCATTACTGATATCTGTACCTGAACACTGCATAATATATTGTATATATGTGGAAATAAAGGATGAAAAGCCATAATGTTTAAAATTAATAAAACATAACATGAGAAAGTACGGTATATCAATACCAAAACAAACTGAAACAAAACTATCCGAACATACTGTAGTCTAAACGGCCTCTAAATTGAACTTTCTGAATAGGGAGTTAATGGGACAGGTCCCCAACTAACTACAACTACTGAAATAAACTAATTAATGAAGAAATAAAGTAATGATCATGTCCTCGAAGGATGAGGACTCACTGCTAACTCTGACTACTGAAACTGGAATGCTACCGATGCTCTGGAGCTCGTGCTTCTTATCCTATGGTATTGAATAAAATAACATTATGCAAATGCTTCAATACGATAGAATGTACTCGCATGCATGTGAGGTAGGCTGAATGCAAAGGGTCAAAATGCATGAACAATGCTGACTGACTGTATAACATGAACGTGAGTATACATGCTTGAATAAGTGACTTTAACTGAATTCATGATGGTGCTGACTACTGAGTTTGATTACTAATAACATAAGTTACTGATAATTGAAATAACTGATACTGAGCGACTGTATCTGACAGTCTAGGTTCTGATGGAACTAGCTGAGTTTCGTACTGTGCTGAGTTGACTGTATCTGATAGTCCAGAAATCTGTAAAACAATATGAATTTTTTTACTAAGACTGAGACTATGGGAAATAGTCATCTAATCGAAATTCCCCATATAATGTATTATAGCTAAGTTGGGGTCCAATATGTAATCCCAATTAAAAGGATGTCAATACCGCACCACTGGTAAAGGCAAGTTGTTGGCGACCCTGATCTGGCAGTGTCCCCAAAAGAGAACAGTGGGACCCTCATTTAACAGTGCTTATCCGCCTCATCAACCCTAATCTATCAGTGTTGATGTATCAATTTATGCTGGATACATAGTTCTGGAATGCAAGGATTGCTTCTAAGGATCACACCCTCAACTGTCTGTGTATGTCCTCATACTTGGGTTCACTCGGTGCTAAATTCTACTCACATCTGAATAGACACTGAACATGATTAACTAAACTAAACTAGACTGAGTTAATTGAGTTCTACTAACTGACGGAAACTTCTGAGATTACTGAATTTTTTAGCTTTCTAAGATTACTGGAATTACTAAGTTTACTGAGTTTTCCCGAGTCACATGACTGACTGAATTCTACTGAACATGGCTTGACTGAGGATATCATGAAAACATGACACTATGTCCAGGCACACAACTAATTTGTCGAGTACAAGTACCCCCAAGACTCGATATAAGGAAACTGATAAGGCATGACATTCTTGAATACATGACCAATATCAACAATCCATAATACATTAAGTTAGGGATTTCATGAAGTAATTGTTATCATAATCTTTTACATGGTAGGAATGCATATACTGAATGTCATAATTTGATACTCTAACATCATGAGCATTCCAATAAACAACTACATTGTACATCAATTGCATGGGAATCATTTGAACATAGGGGTAAAAGATACATTTATCATATGGACCACAATTGAGTTATAATACATAATTTCTATCCTCTTAGGCATTTTATCAAACACCTTACATGCACAACTTATGGCATAGGTTTAATGATCAAATTACACATCATAAAACACTAAATTCATGGATTTCAACTTGCATGCTAACGTAGTTTGACGAAAATCTCATAAAGACCCCAACTTGGGAATCATACAACAAGATAAACATGCTTACAAACAATCCAAAATATAAAAATCATGATTTATAATTTGAAATAGGGTTCTTGAGCTTTATGGTTGAAAGGATTCCATAAATCCACACTATGCATACCTTAGTTCTTGATTTCGTGAAGATTTATGGTGGAATTTTATTGAATTTGAATCCCCAATTGAGAACCCTAACTTGTTCTTAAGAGAATTTTTGATAGAAGTGACTATATTTTTGTTGAATTGGGGCTAAATCTCGTGTAATAGGCTTATATAGGGGTGGGAAATACCCATCCTGCCCTTAAAATAACTCAAAAATGGGGTGCTTACATCACTTGGACAATAAGATATGCGGCGCACAGCTTATCACATAAGCTATGTTGTGCACCGCATAACTTATGGAATAGCCATTCTAGTAGCCTTAGGCGATTTTTTAGGCGACGCACTCTACTTTTCAAAGCCATAACCTTTTGCTCTAGTGTCGGATTTTGTTAAAATTGCTATTGTTGGAAAGCTAATTTGATCCTTTGTAATTTGGTGGGTCTAAATCTGCCAAAATATCACATATACATTAAGTTATGCTGGTTCAAAGATTACTCTTGCAAAATCAAATATGAAAACTTAATGGATTCAGAAGCTCTTAGCTTGCCTTACTCTAAGTGACTCTTATCAACACGCTTAACACATCATAAGATATCTTCTCACTAGCATACTCATTAAAAGTCATGTACTCTAGTATGAATCACAGGATAGGATGCTTCATACGTCAGAACAATGGTTCATGTTCTAGCTTAGAAATATACGGGGTATTACAATATCTCCCCCTTGGGAACATTTATCCTCAAATGGGACTAACTGAGAGGAGAGAAATGATAACTAAAGTACATACTAAACATAAACTAATAAAACATGATTACATGACTGAGATAACTGATAAGCTGATTGTATTATGCTTAGCATGCATATTTGATGCTTGTTTTCATGACTAAACTGATTCATTAATGCATGACTAGTATTTTAAATAAACTGAGTTTCTCATACGGAGAATGCATATCTCATGCATGAATACATGACTGATCTGATGCATGAACACGTGATTGAATATGCAATGGTATTTGATACCAAGTTTAAGATGGGAATCAGAGCATTAAATCGGTTTGTAACTGAAATTTGAACATAAAACTGAATAAGCTTAAGGAAAGCTATAAACTTGGGCTGAGTCTGAATTAGAAGAGAAGAGGTGAGGGTACTTGGATCATATGTCTGCTACTTCTTCCCATGTAGCTCCCTCAATGGACTGATTCCGCCAAAGAACTTTGACTAGAGGGACCTCTTTGTTCCTCGGTCTGTGAATTCGGTAATCAAGAATTTTGCATAGAATCTCTTCAAAAGAGAGGTTGTTCTGAATGTCTATGCCCTCAACAGGGACTACGACTGCTGGGTCACCTATGCATTTCTTAAGCAACGAGACATGAAAGAACAAATGCACTGAAGAAATATCTGAAGGCGACTCTAGATCATAATCTACTTTTCCAAAGCGACCGAGAATTTTAAAGGGACCTACATATCGGGGACTAAGCTTTCCCTTATTTCCAAACCTCTGCATTCCCTTCATGGGAGAAATTTTCAAACAAACTAAATTTTCTGACCTCATCTTGAGATTCTTTTTGAACATGCATGAACGTGAGCATGAGAATATGGCCAAGTGTGTAACATGTGACATAGATTAGGTATCATAAACGAAACTAAGCCATTGAGTACATAGCTTACAGCAGATATTGGAGCTAGAGGGTTAACCTTTGGGTACCCACAATTCCAAATTGGATTAGTTATGTCAAGAGGAACTAGAGGTTTAGGGCATGATAGATCGAGACTTATAGGGCACCTACCCCTTGGTACATTATGTCCCTAGAAGAATACTGACTTGAGTGAGATATTGAAGAAACTTGGGATGATGGACAGGGAATCTACGAAATGAATCATGACTTAATATCTGGGATCAGAAATTGAGACATAATACATAAACTGAGCTGATCTTGCAACTACTCGGACTTTCTATCTTGTAATAGTTACATTGAGATTTCTAATAGTAGAAATAGGTGGAAATATGGGAAACCACACCATACAAACTTAGTGCCTGATTGCTAAACTGAATTACTAGATAATCAATCTAACTCATATTGAAAACTTATACTTAACTAAAGTATTTCTTCTTTACCTGAAACTACCGAAAAAATTCCCATGAGTGATGAGCAATAATGCTTAAACATACTAAATTATCTAATTAACTGAATGACTAATAGATAAATACTGGGTCTGCAAGATGGAACTGTACTTATTATTGAATAACTAGATGAAAACTATAGAGCTAAACTACCTCAGTTTACTTAACTAAGAATGCAACAACAGGAGTACAACACAATTTTGGAATAGTCATGTAAACTGAGGTAGTAAGGCTGACAACTGATTGACTGTTAATGGTATGCGATGGTTTAGTAAACTCAAAATTGAATTGAGTTACCAACCCTATTACTGGGCTAGGACTAGGACTAAGATTGTAAATAAGATGGTAACTGAGACTGTAAGTGTAACTAAAACTATAGCTGGGACTGAATACTGGTTTCTTATAACTGAGGTTTAGACTGGTACTAAAGTACTGAATTCTGATGGTTATGTAACTGATAGCTGAAATTTGTGGTTTTGTAGGATTATCGTAGTCCTTTAATAAATATTAATTACTAAACTTTAACCGTAACTGAGACTCGAGGGATAGAACATCATCCCAATGGATTCACCAAGGGATCTAAACTGAGGGTATACGTGGTATAGTCTGAGTTTGGCTGATCATTAGGAGTAGAGCATGAGTCATGTGCGTTGTGCATAATGTAAAGCATGACATGAGTGTATGATTCATGAGCCACATGACTTGAGTGTTAAATTTCTGTAGTCATAGAACATGATTCGTAACACTGAGCAAACTGGTACTCCTTATAATAGGAACTGCAAGCATACATGATTTTCACTAATGTGCCTGAATATGAATGATGATCATAGAGATGATATGTAGGGTATGAATTGATATCTAGATAATTGATAGGTTTTGAGGGTCTGTAATACTATCCTGTGATGGTCTGCAGGATCACACTCATTTTAGGAATAGACAAGGATGTCATCTATGAAGACTATGATGAACACGTTCAAGTACTTAGGGTTCCACTACAATTTCGGGACTGACTCTGAAATCAACTTCTATATAAGGAGTAACAAAATACAAGGAAGCTCCTGGAACTAGCAAAGCATAAACATGCAAGTGAATAAACTATAACATACTAGTGACTACATCAGAAGAATTTTCTTGATCTTGTCGAGACTAAAGAGCATAGATTCTATTTGGGTGTTTCCCAGTGGTGATACTGGATGTGTCACCCAGCTGATTTGAGAGATTGGAATGAATAGAAGGGCGGTTAGGCTGACTTCATGGACCAACCATAGGACAGTATTGAACTCTGTGACCTAACTCACCATATCTGAAGTAACCATCACTGTAAGCTCTGTAAACACTCTTGTGATGCTTGCCACAAGTCTGACAAATAGGATTGGTCCAGGCAGTACTAACACTGCCTTAAAGTTTAGGACCTAGCGCCTTATCTTTGAATTTCGGAATTGGAGCACCGGTTGAGGAAGGAACTGGAATGGATGCCTTTGGGAAAAACAAATAATGTTTATTACCCTCTGACTTAGGCTGAGCAAAATTGAAATTATTTATTTTCGCTTTCTTATTTTCTCTCTATCTATGCTTTTCCACTTCATTCTGCTGGGCATAAATCATATTCATAGGTGGGACAACAAACTACGGATTGCTCTGAGCTACTATTGAGTAATATAAGGTATGGGACTCGGTTCTGAATTCACAATAAAAGAATGCTCATCCAGAGAATCTGCCTTAACAGCTGGAGGTGCTGACTGACACTCAAATCTCTGTTCATTAGACTTTTTGGGAGTCATGTTCTATAACAAAAAAGAGAAATGGATTAGATTAGGAGTTATATTTTAGCTCATTCTCACTGACATGACATGAATACTGAAAGAAAGGAAACTGTTCCTAAAACACCTCATAGCCTTCTACACATAAGTGTGGTACACAATACACCCATATAGAAGACTCTACTAGATGCAGGTTTTTAGACTTACTAGGATACTATTGAACTTGAGGCTCTGATACCAAGTTTGTAATTCCCCGAATCTGGAACCCAAAGTGCTACACGGTGCTCATGACCACAAAGGGCCACAAGCCAACCCCTGACAGATATCTTTACCTGAACACTATATAATATATTGTATTAATGCGGAAATAAAGGCTAAAAGGCCATGAGGTTCAAAACTGATAAAACATAACATCTGAATGTAAGGTATATCAATACCAAAATAAGCAGAAACAAAACTATCTTAACATAATGTAGTCTGAAAAGCCTCTAAAACTGAATTGTCTGAATAATTAGTTAATAGGACATGTCCCTAAATAACACCAACTACTAAAATAAACTAATTAATGAAGAAATAAAGTAATAATCATGTCCTCGAAGGCTAAGGACTCATTACTAATATAATTATGTCCTCAAAAGATGAGGACTCACTGCTAACTCTGACTGCTAAAATTGGAATGCTACTGATGCTCTGGAGCTAGTGCTTCTAAATCTATGGTATAGAATAAAACACCATATATCAAATGTGTTAGTACAATTGAATATACTGGTATACATATGAGGTAGGATGAATGCAAATGGTTCAAATGCATGAACAATGCTAATTTACTTTATAACATGAATGTGAGAATACATGCATGAATAAGTGATTGTAACTTAATTCATGCTGGTATTGACTACTGAGTCTGATTATGAATAACCTGAGTTACTGATAACTGATATAACTCATACTGAGTGAATATATCTAATAGTGTAGGTTCTAAATAAACTAGCTAAGTTCTGTACTGTGATGAGTTGACAATATCTAATAGTCCTAAAGTCTGAAGAACTATCAGAGTTCTTTTACTGAGACTGAGACTGTGGGAAGAATTCATCTAATTGACATGCCCTAAATAATGTATTATAATTGTGTTGGGGTCCAATCTGTAACCCCAATTAAAAAGGTGTTAATACTGCGCCACTGGTAAAGACAAGTTGTGGGTAACCTTCATCTGGCAATGACACCAAAAGAGAATGGTGGGACCCTCATATGATAATATCTGTCCACCTCATAAACATTTATCTATCAGTGTTGATGTCTCAACTTATGCTGGCTACATAGTTCTAGAATTGAAGGATTTCTTCTAAGGATAACACCCTCAACTGTCAGTGTGTGTCCTCATTCTTGGGTTCACTCGATGCTAAATCCTACTCCCATCTATAGACACTGAGCATGATTAACTGAATTGAACTGGACTGAGTTCATTGAGTTCCATTGACTGACAAAATACTACTAAGATTATTGACTTTCTGAGCTTTTTGAGATTACTGGGATTACTGAATTTTCCTGAGTCACAGGACTGACTGAATTCTACTGAACGTGGACTGACTGAGGATATCATGAAAACATGACACTGGCTCTAGGCACACAGCTAATTGTCGGGTACAAGTACCCCATGGACTCGATACAAGGAAACTAACAAGGCATGACATTCTTGAATAAATGAACAATATCAACAATCAATAATACAATAAGTTAGGGATTTCATGAAATACATGGTTATCATATTCTTGTACATGGTAGGAATGCATATACTCAATGTCATAATTTCATACTCTAACATCATGAGCATTCCAATAAATATTTACATTGCACATCAATAACATGGGAGTCATTTGAACAAAAGGGTAAAAGATGCACTTATCATATAGATCACAATTGAGCTATAATACACAATTTCTATCCTCTTAGGCATTTTATCAAACACCTTACATGCACAACTTATGGAATAGGTGTAATTATCAAATTACACATCATAAACAACTCAATTCATGGATTTCAACTTGCATGCTAACGTAATTTCCTTTAAAACACATAAAGACCCCAACTTGGGAATCATAAAATAAGATAAAGATGGTTACAACCAACCCACAACATAAATATCATGATTTATAATTTGAAATATGTTTTTTGAGATTTATAGATGAAATAAATCCATAAATCAACACTATGCATACCTTAGTTCTTGATCCCACGAAGATTTATGATGAAATTTTCTTGAATTTGAATCCTCAATTGAGAACCCTAACTTGTTCTTTAGGGAATTTTTTAGAGAAGTGACTATATTTTTGTCAAATGGGAAATATCCATTCCGCCCTTTAAATAACCCAAAATTGGGGTGTTTATGTCACTTGGGCCATAAGATATACGGTATACAACTTATCGTGTAAGCTAGGTTGTGCGTCGCACAACTTATGACATAAGTTAGGTTGTGCGTCGCATAACTTATGGAATTATTTAGTTTGTCCGTCACAAAACTCATGGCATAACCATTCAGTACACTTAAGCAATTTGTTAGGCGATGCACTTCACTTTGTAAAGACATAACTTCTTGCTTGGGTGTCAGATTTTTGTAAAATTGTTATTGTTGGAAATCTAATTTGATCCTCTACAATTTTGTGGGTCTAAATCTACCAAAATACCACACATATACATCAATTTATGCTCTTTAAAATATGACTCTTGCAAAATCAAACACTTAAACTTGACGGATTCAAAAGCTCTTAGCATGCCTTACTCTAAGTGACTCTTATGGACATAGTTAATGAATCATAATCTCTCTTCTAACTAGGATACTCATTGAAATTAATGTACTCAAATATAAATCACAGGATAGGAGGTTTCATACGTAGGAAGAATGGTTAATTTTCTAGCTTAGAAATATATGGGGTACTACAGTTTTGGGAGAACTACTTAGCACTGAGCTTAAACAAGTTCTAGACAACACAAGCTTTGGAATTACATTTCCACCATAAATTGAGGGTCCTTGCAAGTTGAGGTTGTCACCTCTTTCCCCAGTGGTGTCATCTAGTGGATCTACATTAGATAGGTTATATACCATTGGCCGAGTCTAGGGAACACTCACGACTAGAGTTATATGTTGGACTCCTGATTGCTCACATAGTTTATGTCAGTTATATAAACCTCCCACAAAAATACTTCTTAACATGATTTTTTATATAACCCAAAAATTTTAGTTAAATTGAGTTACTTAACATGGTATATGGTTTGATAGATTTCAATAAAGTTTTCAAAATAAGCTTTGCATATTAGGAATGCATGATCTCAAAACTCAATGAATTTTGGTAAAATAGTAATCGAACTAGTTTAGGCTTTATTTTATGATATTAATTTATAGATTTCACCAACTAGCAGATATGTTTTGGTAGAACTACTTAGCACTAAGCTTGCTTAAGTTCTAGACAACACATGCTCTGGAATTATGTTTTCACCATTGTATGAGGGTCCTCCTCAGTTAAGGTTATCACATCTTGCCCTAGTGGACTCAACTAGTGGATTTACACTATATAAGTTATATACAATAGATCGAGTCTAAGGAACTCTCACGACTAGAGTTGTATGTTAAACTATTCATAGCTCACATAGTTTATGTTGGTTATAACAACCTCCCAGAAAATAGTGCTTAAGAAGATTTTTATACGACGCAAAGTTTATGTTAAATTGAGCAACTTCATCCTTTAAAGATATACTTTATATTTCTTTTTATGATTTACCTTTAGGTCATTGTACTACAGTTCAGTTACATATTTAGACCTTACATATTAAACCTACAAAGATTTTAAACAAGTGTTATATAAATCACATGATTAGTTATGTGCCATGGTTTTATGGCACTTTCGATGCCTAATATAAGGAAATTATGCAAGAACATAGGTATATTTATTGGGTCTGATGTATTTTTATGTTGATTGTGTAGGAAAATAAGTCTCAGAGGAACAGATGAGAAAGAAGGATGGAAATATGATGAGTTGATCCATGATGCATAGGTATGACCTAAAATTTGTGAGTGGACCAGTGAGTTGAGTTCTTAACTTAAAAGGCAAAGTCTGATTCCTATGAGGTGATCTACGACTCGTAACACCAACCCATAACCTGTTGGTGGTGGTGGTGTGTAATAACCTGCAAAATGCTAGATGAGTTTATAGATATTCATCCCATATTTAGAAGTCCCAAAGCCATTTAATTCAAACTAAGTACAAGTGACATGGACATTTTAGGACCCCAAAATTTTGAACATTTTATTTTTTGCCATCCCAAGCTTAAAAAATTGGTTTATGAGTTGAAATATGTTTAGTGATGTTAAAAGGGTCATTCGAGAGAGTTTTGGAATATTTTGAAGGGGTTTAAGGTGTTCTTGGTCCATAGAGGTAGAATTCCTTTGTGCTTTGGCTGTTTTACAAATAATGGACCTACCTGATACATAGGTGTCATGGAGGTTAATCTATGCAAAACATATCGTGTCACGGAGGTTAGTCTCCATAATAGGCTCTGTGCTTTGGAGGCTATGAAATCTTGTAACCTTATTTAAAGGTTTAAGGGACATTTTCATCTTTCCCCCACCATAAATACACAATTGAAATCTTAAAACCTAAGACGGAAATTATTTTCCCCATTCTTCATTAGTTAACGATTCTAAAAAAATCATCCAATCCTCAAGAACACAAAAGTCAAAGATTTTCCCAAGAATTCACCATTCAAGGTCCCAACTTTATGTTTTCTTCAAGGATTCAAGCAACTCAGGTATGTGGGATATTCATCGATGTGATTCCTACCACCCATTAGTCCTAAGAACCCTTTGTTTTTCAAGTATAAATTATTTTCCCTATTTCATGAAATTTCAATGTTAAGTATGAAATTACTCAAATTGTTCTTAATAAATTTGAATAAAAACCATGGCTTTGTGTTTCCCCATGTGAATTGTACTATTAAATGCTTTGTAATCTAAGTCACCAACATTATGTTTAGTTGATACCATGTCAATTTCTCAAGGTTTGAAATAAACTATGTGATCATGTTGTTCTCATAAGCTTAGCATATTCCCATAATCATAATCCTAAATTTCATTAGTTTAGTGATATTTACTATGTTTTGGTGTTTACAAATCATGAATTCCCTTAAAGTGTTTTAAATGATATTTTTGTATTTAAAAGTATTATTCAGTACAAGCGGATTAGGAACGCTCAAACTTATATGACTTCACATGTTTTAGATTTTAAAGTTTCAAGTCAGTCATATAATGATTTTATCATCATATTCATATTTTCATATTCATATTGAGTCATTATTAGTTGTGAGTTCAGTTAACTTAAATTAGTACCAGTTCAGTTCAGTTGGGAGTAAGATTTAGCACCGAGCGAACCTAGGGATGAAGGCACACACCCTAGTAGAGGACTAAGACATTAGTAGAAGTGCCTAAGTTCTATCTCTGTTGCAAACATAGTTTATAAGAGTTCACCCACCATTAGAGTATTGAAACTCTCTTAAGGGTCTTCCTCTAGTTGAGGACAAATACTCTTTAAGGGGTCACACACCAATAAAGGACTGACACCCTATCCTTTCAAGATATTAACCTAGTGTATTCACAACATTAGACATGTTTTAGTACCTATAGAAAGGTACTGACACCCTTCTAGCATGGGTTACACATTGGACCCTGATTAGCTCAGATTAGGACATATCGGTTACATGAATCTCCTATAGTCTCAGTTCAATATTTAGAAAATGTCAGCTCTGTTTTGCATGACCAAGTGTATAGATATCAGTTATTCAACTATCCAGTTATCAATTATTCAGCTCTTAAGATATATGTTATTCAGTTGTTCAGATAATTTTAGTAAATGTTTATGCTTGTTATAGCATAAATTTTACATGTTCATGCACTCGTGATCAGTACTTATATATATTCAAGTTAGTCCCTATCTCACTTAGTAGTACATTCAAAGGACTAATCATATACTTTCTTTGGTGCTATGCTGTCTTATAACATAGGTTCAGACGCTTAGTTTCATGATCGCCCTTTGTCAAATAAGTACCCTCAACAATAGTTGTGGTTATCCTCATCCATATACTATAAGTATTTAAAGTTATTTTCAGCATTTCCCTCATTTTAGTAAGTCGGATTTAGTTAGGGACATGTCCAATCAACTCCTTATGCATTAGAGGCTTTTAGATATTCAAATATTGAGATATTCAGATGTTCAAACATGTTTAGTTTTATTAGAGTTTCAGAAAAGTTGGGTATTTTTTAAGTAATTCATACTGAGAGATTTTAATCAGTTTAACTTCCTCATATGGTTTTCTAGTATTATTTTATTTATTGCTTAAAGCAGGTTGCAGGTTTAGGTTAGCATGGAGTCATTTGTGGCCTTAAGTACTATGTTAAAACTAGGGCATAGTCTTGGGTTGTGAAAAAAATTTGTATTAGAGCCTAAAGTCTTAAAGTGTCTTAGGGTGTCTGAAAGTCATGTTTATTAGAGTTTTGTGCATAGGTGTGAAGCGCGCCACACTTATGGAAAAGAGGCTACAAGATATTTTAGGAAAGTTTCCCCTGTTTCAATATTCATGTCATGCGAAAGAGCATGAGATCTATTGAATTCCTTTCTAACTCAACCTTTATTTTTTTAACTCAACCTTTATTTTCTTAGATAAAATACCTCTTAGAAGAAATAACAAAAGAAGGAGTGGGGATTATCCCACACCACCACCTATTCAAGAAGATCATCTGAATGAACATATTTCATATGCTAAATTCACGACGAACTTTAATGTTTTGGCTTAAACTATGGTTGCTTAAGATAGTAAGAAGGTTGTTTCCCTAACCATCCAATAGTGAGTACAGCAGCTGCTAGGATCCAAGACTTTAATTGGATGAATCCTCCATTATATTCTAGATCCAAGTCTGAGGTGGTTTTTGCAGGAATTTCTAGATGGTGTGCAGAAAGTGATACACATCATTCGCATTACTTCTAGTGAGAGTGATAATTTAGCTGCTTACCAATTATAAGGAATGACTCATACATAGTTCAAGTATTAGAAGAGGGACAGAGGTATTAAGGCAGGGCCTATAGAATGGAAGGAGTTTGCTACGACCTTTTTAGACAAATTCTTCCGCTCTAGTTGAGTTAAGGAAAAGTGCAAAAGTTTATAAATCCAAAGAAAGAGAACATGAGTTTGAAGTATTACTCACTCAAGTTTACCCAGTTGGGGAGGTATGCTCTTACTATGGTGGCTGATTTTAGGGCCTAAACAAGTAAGTTTGTGTCTAGGGTTTTGAATGATAAGGTAAAAGAGTGCGAAACAACTATGTTGGTTAGGGAGATGGACCTTTCTAGATTAATAGTCCATGCTCAGTAGATTAAGGAAGAGAAGATCAAAGAAAAGGAAATGGAGAACAAGAGAGCTAGAACTAGTAGATTTAACTTCACACAACAAACTTCTAATGATGGGAATCATTCACAATTCCGCAAGAATTTTTAGCTCCAGTACCATCTTTAGGTAGTGTGCCAGTTCCTATGTTCAGCCAGAACAATAGGGATAGAGTTCCATTCTCTAAGTCCTAGGGTAGTGTAAGTAGTGGTCATACCAATCTTCTTTAGAGAAGATGTTGTAGCAAGCCAAGCCACATGATAGGGATTTCCTAGCGGTTTCCCAGAAGGGAATGAATTTTTGTCAACAGGGTTAGTCTAACTTTTCATCAGATCCAATAGGTCGCCTGACTTAGTAGGGTGCCACTAGTGGGAAACTTTAAAACTGACTGTATACTCTCCAGACTTGATAGGACTGGGAAAGTTCTCTTAATATGGTTACGGTTATATTACAAGTCTTCTATCTTCAATTGTTAGATCTAGGAGCTTTACTTTATTTTGTGACTCTCTATATAGCAGTATACTTTTGTGTCAGTCCTAAAATATTAGTAGAACTCTTCTCAGTGTCTACTCTAGTCGTTAGTTTTATTATCGCCAGATGGGTATACAATAGTTTCTCGATCACAGTCCCTTAGAAAGTTACTTCAGTTGATCATATAAAGTTAGAGATGACATATTTTGATATCATTCTCGACATGGATTAGGTAATATGGTTACGGTTATATTACAAGTCTTCTATCTTCAATTGTTAGATCTAGGAGCTTTACTTTATTTTGTGACTCTCTATATAGCAGTATACTTTTGTGTCAGTCCTAAAATATTAGTAGAACTCTTCTCAGTGTCTACTCTAGTCGTTAGTTTTATTATCGCCAGATGGGTATACAATAGTTTCTCGATCACAGTCCCTTAGAAAGTTACTTCAGTTGATCATATAAAGTTAGAGATGACATATTTTGATATCATTCTCGACATGGATTAGGTCTACTCGTGCTATGCCTTAGTTGATTGTAGATATAGAATATTTTAGTTCTAGTTTCCTAATGATCCCCTTAGAGAATGAAGGGGTAGTACCACAGTTCCTGTAGGTTGACTTATCTCCTACCTTAAAGGAAAGAAGGATAATTTCCAAGGGATGTATTTACCATCTCTCTTGAGTCAAGGACTTAAATTCTTAAAATCTGAGTCTTAAGTCAGTTTTCATAGTAAATTAGTTTAGAGAATTCTTCTCTAAAGGTCATCCCAGAGTTCCTTTGAATGGCAAATTGAATTTTGAATAAATATCCTCCAAGATACCCAACCTATCTCAATTCCTCCTTAAAAAATAACTTCAATTGAGCTTAAGGAATTGAAGAATTAGTTGAAATACCTCCTAGATAAGGGTTTCATTAGGCCTAGTATTTTTTTGTGGAGTGCTCTAGTTCTCTTTGTGTACAAGAAAGATGGTTCCCTTAGAATGTGTATTAACTACCATCAATTGAAAAAAGTCACAATCAAGAAAAAGTATCCTCTCCCCAGGATTGATGAATTGTTCAACAAACTTTAGGGTGCAAGTTATTTCTCTAAGATAGACATTAGATCTGGATATGATCAGCTTAGAGTCTGGGAATTTAACATCCCAAAGATAGCCTTCAGAATTCAATATGGTCTTTTATAAATTTCTAGGTATGTCTTTTGGACTAACTAATGCTCTTGCAGCTTTATCAGACTTAATGAACAAGATGTTCAAGCAGTACTTAGATATCTTCATCATAGTCTTCATAGATTACATCCTCGTCTATTCTCGTAGTGAAGGTGATCAAGTAAACTATTTGAGGATTGTATTTCAGACCATCTAGGATCACCAATTATTTTCTAAGTTCAGGAAATTCAAATTTGGGTTGAGATTAGTAGCTTTCCTTTTTCATATTATTTCTGGTGATGGCATTCAAGTTGAACCTTAAATGATCGTAGTTATGAGAAACTATCCTAGTCATATCTCTCTATAAAATATTAGGAGTTTTATGTGTTTATCTAGTTACTATAGATGGTTTGTTAAAAGATTTTCTTCTATTGCTTCTGCTATGTCTTAAATGACTTAGAAGAAAATCAAATTTAGTGGTCAGATTGTCACAAGAAGAGTTTTCAGGAGTTGAAGACCCAACTCACTTCTACTCTAGTTTGACTATACTAGAGGGTTCAGATTGGTTTGTAGTTTATTGTGATGCTTTTAGAGTTAGTCTTTGTTGTGTATTGATATTGTAAGATAAAATCACAGATTGTGCCTCTAGGAATCTTAAACCCATGAGAAGAATTATCCGACCCATGATATTCACTTAGTAACAGTTGTCTTTGCCGTATAGATTTGGAGGCATTACCTTTGTGTGGATTATGTTGATGTGTTCACGGGTCATAAAAGTTTACAGTACGTGTTCACTCATAACGATCTAAATCTTCATTAGAGAAGCTGGCTTCAAATACTTAAAGATTATAATATGAGTGAGTAGTATCCTATGCCCTTAGTAGAATGTCTATCAGAAGTATTGCAAATATTAAGTATAATAAGAAGGAGTTAGCCTATGAGGTTCATTATCTTGCCAGATTAAGTGTTTGGTTTTTTTATTTAGCGAAAGGTAGTATATGGGTTCAAAATGGTTTGAAATCTTCATTGGTGGCCTAAGTGAAAGAAAAACAAGATAAGGATCTTATTTTTATCAGGTTGTAAGAGGTGGTCCGAGATCAAAAGGTTGAGGTTTTCTCCCAAGGAGGAGATGGTGTGCTCAATTTTTAGGAAAGGTTATGTATTCAGAGTGTGGATGGTTTGATACAACAAATATTAGCATAGACACATGGATTATGGTATTTTTTTTCACCTAGGAGCTACTAGAATGTACCATGATTTGTGGAAAATCTATTGGTGGAATGGTATGAACAAATATATTGCATAATTTGGGGTTAAGTTTTGGTCAGCAGGTTAAGGTTGAACACCAAAGCCCCAGTTGCATGCTTTATGAGTTCAATATCCCTACATAGAAGTGAGAAGTGGTGAACATGGATTTTTTAATAGTGTTACCTCATACGCATCGTCTTCATGATTTGATATGGGTCATTCCAAATAGAATGACCAAGTCAGCCTATTTCTTTCAAGTTCATTCTTCAAATTCAGCTGATGATTATGCTAGACTCTTTCTCAGGGAGTTGCTAAAACTGCATGGGGTTCCATTGACCTTTATTTCAGATAGAGGTACTTAGTTTACCTTCAATTTTTGGAAGGCTTTTCTGAAGGATATTTGTACCTATGATTATCTCAGTATGACTTTTTATCCACCAAAAGATGGTTAGGAAGAGTAGACCATTCAAACCTCAGAGGATATGCTAAGGGGTCGTGTTATCGACTTCAAGGGTAGTTGGGATCACCACTTACCGTCGATTGTGTTTTCCTATAATAAGAACTATTACTCCAGTATTCAGATGGCTCTATTTGATGCTCTCTATATAATGAGGTATAGATCTCCTATTGGTTGGTTTGAAGTACGTGGGGCTACTTTGATAGGGCAATATTCAATGTATGCAGAGATGGAGAGAGTTCAGTTAATTCGAGAAAGGTTGAAGACAATCTAGAGCTGACAGAAATCCTATGCTGATGTAGGAAAGAGAGATCTTATGTTAGAGGTTTCTTACTTGGTTTGTTTTAAAATTTAGCCCATGAAAGGGGTAGAGTGTTTTGGTAAGAAAGAGAAGATAAGTCCCCACTATGTTTTTAGATATAGAATTTTGAGCCATTTTGGAAAAATAGCTAATAAGTTAGTGTTGCCTATAGATTTGACATCAGTACATCCAATGTTTCATGTTTTTTTACTAATGAAATTAATTGGTTACCTAGATTATCTTGTTTCTCTAGAGAGTGTAGGCGTGAAAGATGAACTTTCCAACAAAGAAGTCCCAATTTATATCCTTGATTGTCAGATTCATACCTAAGGAATAAAAAAGTTCCCTTTGTTAAGGTTCTATAGAGAAATCAGTTTGTTGAGGGAACTACACAAGAAGCAGAAGAAAATATGTAAGCCTAGTATCCCTATTTTTTCTCTATGAATTCGGATTCATCTTGAGGTAATTATTTCCCCTAAATGGATTCTCTTATTTTATAACTCAACCATCCAACCATCCTTATAAATACAGTTTTGTCCATGCATTGTGTTTCTAACATAGTTACTTAATAATTATTCAACTCATAAGTATTCAGTATATGATCTTAGTATTCCTAGTGTCTTAATTCAGATAGTTTTATTTGGGGATGAATGATCCCAAGATGGAGATATTGTAATACCCCATAAAATTCTAGATGAGTTTCCAGCTATTCGTCCCATTTGTAGAAGTCCCAAAGCCATTTAATTCAGACTAAGTACAAGTGACATGGCCATTTTAAGGCCCCAAGATTTTAAACATTTTAATTTTTGCCTTCCCGTGTTGATAACTTTGATTTATGAGTTGAAATATGTTTAGGGATGTTAAAAGGGTCATCTAGGAGGGTTTCTGAATTTTTGGAAGGGGATCCAAGTATTTTCGAACAATAGAGGTAGAATGCCTCTGTGATTTGGATGTGTCACAAAGACAGGCCCTCCATAACACATGGCGTGTCATGAAGGTTAGTCTTCGTGATACACGCCAAGTCACGGAGGATAGTCTCCGCGATATCCTCCTTGCCACAGAAGCTATGAAATCCTGTAGTATCATATAAAGGTTCAAGGGGATTTTTGGTCTTTGTCCCCTCACCCTAATCACCCAATTGATGGCTTAAAACCTAAGAAGGGCATTATTTTCCCTATTCTCCATCAGTAAATGATACTAAAAAATCATCCCATTCTCAAAACACAAAAGTCAAAAGCTATTCCCATGAATTCACCATTCAAGGTCTTAACTCCAAGTTTTCTTCAAGGATTCAAGAAACTTAGGTATGGACGATATTAATCAATGGTATCCCTTCCACCCATTGAATTTTAATAACCCTTTTGGTTTTAAAGTATAAATATGTTTCCCTATTTCATGAAATTTAAATGTTAAGTATGAAATTACATAAATTGTTCTTAATAGTTTTGAATAAAAACCAAGACTTTGTGTTTCCCTAAGTGAATTATACTCTTACATGCCTTTTTATCTTAGTCACCCATATCATGTTCATTTGATACCATGTTAATTTCTTAATTTATGAAATAAACCATGTGTTCATGTTGTTCTCATAATTTTAAGATATTCCTGTACTCATAATAATGAATTTTATTAGTCTAGTGACATATAGTTTTTTTGGTGTTTATGAATCATGAATCCCCTTACAGTTTTTTAAAAGATATTATTGTATTTAAAGGTATTATTCAGTGCTAGAGGATTATGAACACCCGATATTTATATGTTTACATATGTTTTAGATTTTCATGTTTCAACTCAGTCAGATCATGATCTTATCATTATATTCATATTTTCATATTCATGATAAGCAATTATAAGTTGTAAATCAGGTTAAATTAAATGAGTACTAATATTATTTAAGTTGGGAGTAGGATTTGGCACCGACCGAACCTAGGGATGAAGGCTCACCTGCCAGTAGAGGATTGAGAACTTTAGTAGTAGTCCCTAAGTTCCAAAAATACATAGCCAGCATTTGTTATGAGATGTCACCCGCCAGTAGAGGTCTGGCTCTCTCTTAGGAGTCACCCACCAAAAGGGGACTGGCACCATAGTCTTTCAGGACAACAGTCTTGTGGATCCGCATCGTCAGACATGTGTTAGTACGCATGGAAAGGTAATAACACCCTTCCAACTCTGGTAACAGGGTTGACCCCGATTAGCTTAGATTAGGAAATGTCGGTTACATGATAGATCCCATAATTTCTATTTAGTATTCGGAGTATGTCAACCTAGGTTTGCATGATAATGTGTAAGATATGAGTTGTACAGTTATTTGGTTAACAATTATTCTGCTATTCAAATATTGTTCAGTTATTCAGATCATTTTAGTATATGTTTATTCTTTGTCTTAAATCCATTTTCCATGTTCATGCTCTAATGTTCAGTACTTATATTTATTCTATTTAGTCCCTATCTCACATACCACTATATTCAAAGTACATACAATAAACTCTTTTTTTTCTCTGTTGTCTTATAAGATATGTTCGGATGCTTAGTTTCCTGATCTCCCTTATTTATCTCAGTACCCCTCAACAATAGTTTTGGTGAGTCCTTATCCATCAAGGAAAAGTATTTACTATTATTTTTTGTATTTCTTGCATTTTAGTCAGTGAAAGTCAGCTGAGGGCTTATTTTATCAACTTCTCATGTCTTAGAGACTTTCAGATATTCATATATTAAGATATTTTGATGTTTAAACTTTTTCATTTTATAAGAAGTTTCAAACAAGTTTGGTATTGTTTCAATATTTCATCTTGACAGAGTTTTATCAAATTTAATTCTGCATATGGTGTTCTAGTATTATTTTATTCAGTGCTCGTAGTAGGTACTAGATCATTGTTTAGTTTGGAGTCACTTGTGTCCTTAAGCACCATATTATGACTTAGCAATAGTCCCGAGTCTTGAAATCATGTGTCAAGTATTTAAGACTAAACATGTGTCTGATTTCTAGGATTGAGAATCATGACTTGTGGTCTTGATCCACGATAAAACCCTTGAGTCGTAGCGTCCCACCTATCTATTTTTCCTGCATAGTTTACGATAGGGTGAAATTTTTATCTATAAATACTCTCATGATGTTTTATGAAGAGTTTACACATTCTTATATTATTTTGAGGTTCTTAGACATATTATTGCTCTTTAAATTATTGATATTGCTTTTTAGGGTTTTTAATAAAATTGAGATTTTGGGTTTTCATCTTATTCTTGTAAGTGCACAATAATGCCTTCATCTATGAATTTTTTTCGTTCTTACTATTATGAGTAGCTAAACCCCATAATGGGGTTTTGGGAATCATGATGAATTAAAAAATAGAAGGAAGTGTGAAGTCATTCTAGATCATGTGCTTCCACGTATTTATAGCTCCGTTCATTTCATTGATATCTTGATGGTTACAAACATTAGGAACTCACCCATTTTCAATAATTTATTGTGAGAGGGGTAAAGATTTGGAAAAGGAAATAACACCAAAAATTTAAAGCTATCAACCTTCATCAAATTAACTTGTTCCCTAATCGGGATAGTTATTCTGAGATCACACAACAAGGGTTTATAATGCTACACTTTGAGTCTGAGAGGATATGAGTTATATTTAGTTAACCAAGCTTGAGAGACAATTAGGTGATACATATCTTTTTAGTCTTTTCACGCAAGGTTTCAGGTTAGTCTGCAATTCTGAACAAACTATGGAGTTATGAAGATCATCTTATTTTTAGCGTAATCCAATAAACCAACAACTATTACTATTACAATTTAATTTAACAAAACCACCTTTTCCATTTAGTTAATTCGCAATTACACAAACAAAATTTTAGCCTATTCCTCGTGGGATTGACCCCAAACCTATTGGGTTCTAAATTAGTGACCACTTTATACTTTTTAAGAGGTGTAATTTAAGTGAAATCAAATTTTGGCATCGGTGCTAGAGAATACAGTTATGAGGTGATAAATTAATTTTTTTGAAGTTGTTGGCTTCGTTTGTTGATTTTTTCTGTTCTACTATTTCTAGTCAAGGCAATCCCCTGATTCCATTTGAACCTGAACATGAGATAACTCTTAGGAAAAGTCAATAGATGGATATAGAAAGAGTTCCTGATCAAGGAGCCCTTCTCAAATGGATTTTTGATGACCCAGAAACATTGAATAAACCATTTCGACCTGATTTTTTGAAAACAATAGAGCAAGTTACTACTTGCTTAATTGTTGAGGAAACTCCTCAGCAGGAAGCTGTTTTATGAAAAACTAGGGAAGAAAGAGATAAATAAGCCGAGAATGATGATTTAGTTGCTCTTGAAGGGTATAGAATAAGATGAAATAGAGGACAACAACCACTCTTAAAATATCTAATAATGGATTATAATCAAGAAGAATATTGGGGTATGTTAAGAAGATTATAAATAGTCAATCATTCCTCCTGAACTGCCCAAGGTACCAAGTTTCATATTACAAGTGCGATGATCCCATTGCTAAATTTGAATGGGGCATTTTCTATCTTTCCTACTGATGATGCTATGCCTACTAATGATGCTAACATGCATATCATGAATTTTGTAGGGTTCAACACTTCATGAAATCTTACTCAGTTGGTTCAAGAAGCTATGCAATTGAGGTTATTCCCATTCTTTCTGCTAGGAGAGGAAACTTAGTGATTCGGTGAGTTGCCTCATAGATCTATCACTAATTGGAATAAATTAAGGACACCATTCATGGAATAATTTTTCGTTCCCTCTAGAATGTTGTAGTTAAAGGATGAGAACTATAATTTTCGACAATTGCATTTAGAGGCACTATATGAGAAATTGTTGAGGTTCAAGAAGAAGCTACAAAATATTGTAAATCATAGAATCACAGGTAGAAACTTGCGTGAGATGTTCTACATGGACATGAATGCTATTACTAAGGATGTAGAAGATACTATCAAAGTTGGATCCTTTATGAGTCTTCGCTTGGAGTATACTTCTTACATCTTAGAATGGATCAATAAAACAAATCAAGGATGGTATACTCAAAAGGCTGATTGATTAACCAGTACTTATGCATTTAGTTCCTCTAGTAAAAAGAGAACATTATATGAGATGGTGGTTGAAGAGTTATCTCAACTAGGAATTAAAATTAGCCTACTTATAAATTAATTTGTAGTGACTGGAGCAAAAATCCGAATGTAGTGGGTTAACAAAGTAAGGATTCTAGAAATAAAGAGTTGAACTTTAAGAAAAAAGCTAAGTATGGAGGGTCAATACAATTGGAACTCGAGGTAAGGAAATCAAGGTCAAAATAATTATAAAAATAGGTATAGGAAAAAGAGTAGAGAGCGTATGGTGACTGGAGGAGAAAAGATTACTACTAGTAACAGAGTGGCCTTTATGTTCAACTAGGGAATTGGTATACTAAGTTTGGGAGTTTAAGAATGGAAGTATTTCTTGCAATGCTTGTTAATGGTTCAGAGAGACAAGAGAGTTGCCTTAAGAAAATTAACGCACGTATTTCAGGGATAAGCCATAGAGTCATATAAAGCCCTAATTAAGCAGCTTGGGCAATAATTTTGGCAGATATCTATTGCATCGAACCATCGCCAAACAAAAACTTTTCCTATAAACACAATTTAGAATCCAAAGAATGACAATAATTTTCTAGACATTACTAGAAATTGTTAGGCCACTTTTGATCCACCCATGCCTGCGGTTGATGCCATAAGAAATGACCTTGTAGACATTAATAATGCGGTGAAGATAAAATAAAAATGTTGGGGATAAATGATGATGCATATTAGAAGCCTATAGTTTTAGATAAAGAAGTTGATACTGACAAAGAGACGGGTAAGGAGGTCACACCAGTATTGAAACACATTTACAGACCTCCTCTACCTTTTCCCCAAAGATTGAATAAGGAAAGCCTCTGAAGTTTATTCCTATATTGAATGAGTTTTCTGCAAACCTCACTTTGTGGGCTCTGTATAGAAGATCTCAGGTTATGCTAAATTTATGAAAGATTTGGTGACCAAGAAGACGATGGTAAGTTTTAAGCCTACAAGTAATTAGCACCACTGTAGCACCATTGATGCTCGATCTTTAGTAGAAAAGAAGAAAGATGACAAATCATTCACCATTCTTTGTACTAATGGGTTTTCAAAATTTTCTTGAGCTTTATGCTCTCTGGGAGCGAGCATTAACTTAATTCCACTAGTCGTGTACAAGCAGTTAAGGTTAACGTTGCCTAAATCAACATTTATAATGTTAGCCTCCAAAGTTTATATTTTAATAATGACAAACTAACAAGTGGATACTTGTAGGATATTGAAAACTACTAATAAAGGAAGACTACTTTAGGAATTGGATGACATCCAATCATAAGAAGATCACGGCACCCAAAAAAGAATGGCAAGAAAATCAAATATCTTTGAAATTAAAGAAGAATCAGTATCCTAGAATTACGGATGATTAGATCAATCAAAAAATAAAATCAAGATCTAAAACAAAGGAAGGTAGGCCACAACCGTGACATGGACATCAATCTCTTCATGACTAAAAGGAAAGATAGATCATGGGCATATCAGATATGGACGTGATTCAAAGGCGTAAATAGACATATCAAATAGCTATATTCCTCAATCTAGGAATCAATTTAAATCCTTGATTGGGAGTGAAATAACTTGGGTTTCCTTATAAAGAGTAGAAGCCAAAGACTATGGATAATGAGAACTGAAGATAGACACGGGTTACACAACTTCAAGGAGGAAATTAAAACTGTCTCATTCTTAATCTTACAAAGCTCTATAACTTTAGTTTACGTTTGTTATATAAAGAGTAGGATCGAGTCAACTTTATGACTTCAACTGAAGCTAGCAACAAGATCTAAAGAAAAAAATAAGTATTTAGAACTTGTTTCCTCTCATTGAACTCGAGCCAAACTATCAATGATCTAAGGAAACTTTTAAACCCAAGAGGATTGGACGTAGGCACTACATTGGCGTTCTGAATAAGGATAAATTGTTGTGTTATTTATTTATGTTTTATTGCTTACTTTCTTGTACTACGTTTAATCTATTTATGAAGTATTCTGATTGCAGGCAAGTCGACTGATAGGAGTCAATAGTTAACTCATAGAATAAAATTTCAATTAATCCCATCTTAAATTTCAATTAGTATTAGATCAGGTCTCATAGATAGCATTGCTTAACTGGAAGTGAGAAAAGACCAAATAGCCAATTATTAAATTCCCGATGCTCTTCTTCAATATGGTCACTGTTTCATAAGACCACCATACTTTAATAGGAAACATTACTCTTACTGGAAAAATAGGTTCAGAATTTTTGTCTAATCAAATGACTTCACAGCCTGGTTTGTCATTAGAAAGGGTCCAAAGACAATTCTGGGACTTAAGGAGAAGTCATAGGACAATGACAAGGAATCTAGCAGTATGGACATAGAAGACGTTGAAAGCTTCGAGGTCACCTAAGAACAACAAAAGGTAATTCAAACTAATGCACATACTATAAGTTTACTTGTGTGTGCAGTTAGAAGAGAAGAATACGACATGACTTCAATATGTGAAATCACAAAAAATATATGGGACAAACTAAAGGTAACCTATGAAGGAACCACCAAAATTAAGAAATTAAAAATTGCTGCCCTAGTAAATGAATAGGAATTTTTCAAAATGGAAGAGAATGAGGATAGTGAAACAATATTCGCAAGATTCAATGAAATCACGTGCAAACTGAAATCACAAGGGATGATCTATCCTCACAACCTGCAAGTCCAAACACTGGTCTAAAGTCTCCCAAAACTTAGGAAGCCAAATCTGCGATGTTGGAAGAAAGAGATCTTCATAACATGGTATATGATGAGCGTCAAGGTAACCTTATCGCATAGAAGAAAAATTATATTGACAAGTTTCACAATGATGAAAAGAAGAAATCAGTAGCCTTCAACGCTGCTCCAACTAGAGAAGAGGACATTCTAGAATATGTTAATATTAAAGGAATGACGCTCATCAATTGTGGAGTAAGGCAGATCATGAGACAAACATAGCAAAGATCCCAAGGAGGCAAAAATAATGATTCCATCAGAAATGATAAACGCCGATACTACTGTAGAAATCCTGGACTCTTTAACCAGAACTATCCAGAATTAAAAAGAAGAATATATAGGAAGAATAAAAACAAGAATATATAGGAAGAATAAAAACTTTGGAGCCAGGAGTGATGAAGATGAAATAAAAAAAGAAGTACAAGCATTTAATATGTGCTTCATGGAAACAGGTGAATCCAGGGAAGTAAGACCATACAATTTCCATAATTGTAATACTTTCAAATCTAACTTAGATCTGATTACTGACGAACTTCAAAAATTATAAATGAGTATAGCCAACTAGCCCAAGAGAAGAAAAGATGTGGAGCTCGATTTAAATAAAAACTCGAAGAGGAATGACAAAACTAGCAAATAGAAATTGAAACATGTCAAATTGAAATAGACCTACTTCATGAAGAGCTTGATGATGCAAAATAAAATTAAAATATTTCACGGAATCCCCAAGCCATAGTTTTTTAAGATCAAACTCTTTTAAAAACTATTTGATATCCTCACCAGGGTCATTTAAATTAACTAAAAACTATTTCTCCTGTTGAGGGCCTATTTGTTTCATCTTTGGATAGAGTGGGAACAAATTCTATAGTTGCAGGCATAAGCCAAAAAATGTGTGAGTTTGGAATTCCAAAGGAAGTGCATCTAACCCGCAAGGACCCAAGACCAATTGGGTACCTAAGCAAAATTAATCTACTTATTTTTCAGGAACATGTCCACAAGATCTATAAAAAGAGGGGATTGATAGCTGATGTTCCAGAAGTATAGATGGAAAGAAAAAGCTTTAGTGATAAAACCGGAGACAATCTCACAAGAGTAGACTACACCTCTTTCAGAGTACACTCTTGCAACTGAAATAATAAAATAAGATAAAGATAGTTTTCCTATAAGAAGATATTGAACTCAATAAAATCTTTTGTTCCTATGACAAGGTCAGAATCAAATATGAATTTTCCTTATCTGCTGATGCTCTCAAATATTTTAAGATTACTTATTTTTTTTAAAATTATCAAAAAACAATCTTTCAAACTTTAAAATCTATATTAAAACTTTCTTAAAAGGAGGGCGAATTCTTTGTCTTTAAAAAATTAATTATTGATTTTATTACATGCTTTAACATTTTTCATGATAATTCTAACATTTTTTTGTGAGAATTTTTGTCTTTCTGATGAAAGCTTTATCTCAGGAGTAATGCCCAAAACTCATGACTCGAGAAGGAACAAACTATAGTTGACTCTTCATCAATTAGAGCAGTATACACAATGCTTGGAATCAGTTGGACTTAAACTCTCTGAATCCTGCATCAACTACTTTAGCATAATATATCACTTGATATTTTTCCTAAATATATGATTATTTTGTGCTTATAGCCTATTTAATTGCTCAGTGTATTTAGGGCCAAGTATGTTAGCATTAAATATTTTCTACACACAATCTTGAAGAAATTTGGATCTTTTCAGAAAATCTTGATTTTTCAATAAAGATTTGGTGTCAATATTTATGAGTCATATTTTTTGACACAAATCATTTAACTTAGTCTTTTATAAAGAATAAAAGGATCTTCAAACTGGATTAGCATTAATGACTCATGAGTCATAATTTTGGTCACAATATCTTACTTATTTTTTTTTCCTATTTTACCAAGAAGAATTCTTTTAAAAGAAAAGGGTTGTCATTATTTTGCATTGTTTCCCATGCCACCTCTGACGCCCCTCACCCTTCCCCAGGCTATAGCATTTCACTTCCATTAGATTCTTTTCTCTTCACACCCCTTAACTTCTCAATTCCTATCCTTTCTAAATACATGCCTTCCCAGGTTGTCTTAACTGGCTCTCCTTCTCTTTCTCTCTCTTATCTTTTAAATCTTACCTTTTCTCTCTCTCATCACAAAAACTAGCTTCATGGCTAAAATTTCAAGAATTTTTTCCGATGGTCCTTTTTCTCTCTTTGAATCCTTTGATGAGTCCATGTCTCAGTCCATTCTCCTCAACAGATGAAGACCCTCTACTAGACCTATCTCCTCTACTAAGAAACCCCATCAAAATCCCTCTAACTCTTTCCCTCCAAAAGAGATGCACCAATTCTAAACAAACCTTTACAAGGAAAAGTTCTTCTACTATAAAAATTGCTCAATCGTTCTTGATCGTATCATCAATCTAAGCCTACTTAAAGATGCCTCATGCAATTTTACTTAGTTATTCAAATTTTAAGACCTGTCCATGTTATTTCACCTCTGTGGAACTCTAGGTATTGAGGAACCTATTTGCATCTTTACGCCAATATAAGACTTTCCATAAATAGTGGTAAATTTGAGACTCTTGTGCTAAGCACACGAATTATCTTAAACAACTTTCTATTTGAGAAAGCTTTGTATCAACCAGCTTTGGCCCCTTGTCTTTTTGTTTCAAATTTTACATTTTGGTGCATATCATTTCCACCACTTTGATTTTGCAAAAAGGATCCCTAAGCAAAATCACTTGTCATGATAAATTTATGCTATATTATCTGGTCTAAAAGATCAAAATAAATTGGGCCACATGGATTTGTGAGTACGTGCTTTAGAGTGCCAAGGAAGTCAATGCATCGACTATTTTGTCATACAAACTATTTATCACTCGGATCCTCTTGTTATACACAATCAATCTATCTTTTTATCCCCTAGTATAAATGGCTGCAACTTCTCCTTTAAGCAACATTCATAATATTGGATATGTTTTGGTGGAAGATGAATAATGAAGAAGGAGTCTACCTGTGCGAAGGCTGAGCCTCTGATGGTGAGTAAATCTATCTCTAACCTCTCTATCTCTTTGGTGAAGGAACTTGAAGAAGTTAAGAAATGGTTCAAAACCATTAAGGAAGGCATCATGCAACTCCAAGAATCAACTTCTAAGATATTAGAACTTAGGAAAAGCATGAGATCCGACATTAGTGTGGTCCAACTGGAACTCGATTGGATAAAAAACAAAGGAGCCAAGTTGTTCTCTTGAGTACTCTCAAACATTGACTCATTGAAATCTCAAGTCTCTTCTGTAAATGATCATTTGTCTTTCTGTGTTCAGAACTACTACTCTTCCTTCCTCAAGAATGTTGAAAAATCCTACGGCAAGTTCTGTCAAAACATGGATAACAAACTAACCTACTTTCTAGAGAAATGGTGACTTATGATATTTTTTTTATTCAAATGGGGTTATTGTACGTTATGTTCACGGTCGTATTTTTTTGACAATCTCTTTTACTATGCATAGTTAATAGACTATAACTACCCTTGGTTACCTACTTCCTCTATGTATGTGCATCATATACTACCCTTTCTATGTGTACTATTTTCTTTCTGCTACTATTCTTTTTTATCATGCTAAAAGGGGGAGAAATATAGAAGGTAAGCACCAATCAGAGATGAGAAACATGTTGACTATCAACACACAAAAAACTTGGGATAATCTAAGAAACTTATATTCCCACAAGTCAAGGGGAGAAAAGTCAACTTGTTGTACACAAAGGCCGACTGATGCTGATAAGTTAGGGGGAGCAAAGTTAAATTGTTTTACACAAAGTCTAACTGATTCATACAAGTCAGGCGATGCAAGATAAATAACAGGGATGTCAACTGATGTTTATTAATGTTTTTCATTATCAAAAAGGGGGAGATTATTAGTCTCCAAAGTTTATTTTTTATTATTGACAAACTAACTAGTGGATCCTTACAAGATATTTAAAACTACTAATGAAGCAAGCCGAATCTAGGAATGGAAGGACATCCAATCATAAGAAGATCACAACACTCAAATAAGCATGGAAAACAAATAAAATATCTTAGAAATGGAAGGATAATCACCACCCTAGAATTATGGAAGATTAGATCAATCAGAAAATCAATCAGGATCTAAACAAAAGGAAGGAAGGCCATAACCGTCATATGGACATTAATCTATACAAGACTAAAAGAAAATATAGATCATGAACATATCTGATATAGACATGATATAATATCGTATATGGATGTATATGATATGGACATATCAAATGGCTATATTTCTCAATAAAGGATTCGATTTAAATCATTGATTGGGAAAAAATATCTTGGGTTTTCTTTTAAAGATTAACACCCAAAGATTATAAATGATGAAGACTAAAGACAGACATGGTTTAGGTAACTTCAAGGAGAAATTTCAAGGTATATCATTATGAGTCTTACAAAGCTTTGTAACTTTAGTTTATATTTGTTATTTAAGTGTAGGATCGAGTCAACTTTGTAACATCAAATGAAGCTGTGTGACAAGATTTGAAGAGCAAAATAAGTGTTTTGACCTTGTTTCCTATCATTGTAGTCGAGCTATACTTTCAATGAACTAAGGAAACTTTGACACCTAATGGGACTTGACGTAGGCACTACATTGGTGTGCTGAACCAGGATAAATCTTTTGATTATTAATTTACATTTTGTTTATTGGTTAATTAAATATTCTAAGTTTAATATATTTTTGAAGTATTATGATCTGCAAGCGAGGATACTGTGAGGAGTCAGTAGTTAACTCATAACAAAAAATTTCAATTCACCCTCCTCTAAAATTTCATATGACACTTTTGATGGTGTATCACACTATGAAGAATCTAGTTGGTATCATGTGTAATGTGTTAGTAAAGGTATACTCATTTATATTTTCATTTGATTTTATGATTCTTGATTGTGAGATTGACTTTGAGGTCCCAATCATTACAGAGGACTTTTTTTATCTACCAGTATGACATTGGTTAATATGATGTTCAAACTTAATGATGAGCAGCTCATATTCAAAGCGTGTCTATCGATTAATCAACCAAATAATATGCATGTGATTTTTGTGATACATATTATAGACAAAGATGCATTGGTCACACCCAATGAAGAGTGTCTTGCTAATCTATGCTGGATATATGCACCTAAGTATAGTTATCCAGTCTTCATTAGCTTCGTTCTAGGACATCATTGTACTTAATGAGTTAATTCTATTATAAATGATCATCAAAGTGTAAATTTATGTATTTATAGTGTATAAGGTGTGTTCATGGTGTGTTTGGAGTCAAAACCCTATGTGAAAAGATCAAAGGACAAAACTAGCTCTATTAACTTAAGCTATGTTCCTTATTAGTTCATCGTCTTGGGTTGTATGCTGTTTTAAAATCTAATTTGTGGTGTTTGATATTATAGGACTCTTTGTGAAATGATAAGGATTATAAATGGATGTTAAAAAATCTAGAAATTAAGTAGAATCAACACCATAAATCATGGGATGAATGGAAAAACACATGGAGTACAATGGAGCAAAATCTTGAATTTTTGGGTACATTAGAGTAACATATTGCCTAGGTGCTATGTGAAGGGTGTGAGCATGCCCTTGGTTTCAATAAAATATGGCATAAAATAGTGTGACTCCATTATTAGTCCATTCTACATCCACAAAGCAACACGATAAGGGCACCGTGGCATGGAGGCAACTCTAAAATGGCAAATCTTGTCCAAGTTTGAATTGGAAATTTGAACTTAATTGTTAAAACCTTGGATGACCTTAGGGTTTGAGATAGTTTTGAGAGCACTTCAATTAGGATTTTTCTTCCATTACTTTAGTTTACTTTTGGATTTTATCATGTATTTATCTCTTGCGATTACATATAATCCATGAGTGGCTAAACATCCTTTTTGTGATAAAGACCAAGAGCATGAGTGTTATTGTTATGAATTGAATTAGTTGTTATTTTTTATTTATCCTTCTTATCTCTATTTTGAGGATTTGTGACCCTTAAAATACACATTATAATTATACTATGAGCCAGAAGGGGGAATGATAAGATAGATTATGAGATGAATATAATAGGATCATAATCTCAATTGATTGAAGTTATGATTCATACTTGGGATAGGAATATATCCAAGTCCCTATTTGGTTCAACTATGTGATGAAATAAAAATACATTTAACATAGTTCTTGCATCCCCACCAAATGATGTAGTTGTGGGACGAAATTAGATAACTGATTAAAGGTTTGAAAAGCCATAGTCATAATATCAACCCCGATAACTAATAACAAAGATAATTAACCTAACCAATGAATTTATATAGCAGAGTATAATTTTTTGCAGTGCCTTAAATAGGGGTTTTACGCATTCCTTGTTCAAGTAATTTACCTTACCATATATTTTTAATTAACTGTTAGTTATAACTTTCAAACATCTTGTGGTTACATTTACACTGTTTTAATCTTAGTAGTTGAACTTGAATTAAATAGTTTCTTAATATTAATCCCTTTGGGAAAGATAATTGGCTATTCATAAGGCCACTATATTACTTGGGTGGACTACGTACACTTGAGTGTGCACTTGGCACACTAAATTTCTAGCGTCGTTGCTAGGGACTTGTAATTTGGAAACTGCCTTAGTTTTAGTTTTTCCTTTTGATATCTTTTAGTGCTATTTACTTGATCTTGGCTTCTAAATTTGCAGGAATAGGTAGTAGACTAGTAAGATAGCAAGGGATAATTAGTTGTTGAACTATAGCCTGGGCTCAATAAACACTTACACCAAAGGAGGAGAGAAAAATTACTTCTCTATAGAATCTCACAAATTCAAAAAACGGAAGATAATCCTGCACCTATGGCTGAAGATCTACCAAGCCACTGGACAATTCGTAAAGTAGAAATCCTACTTATGATGAATGTGACCTATAATATTTGAAGATCGACTCTTTGAGATAGATTTGAATTAAAGTAGAATATCGTGTATCTTCTACATAGTACTGGACAGTTTATCAAGATATCACATGAAAATTCACCAGTCCACTTGCAAAACTTTTTGGGGATTAGTGATACATTCATCCCTACGGGTGTGTCAACTGATTATTTGAGGCTAACACTCTTTTCCTTCTTACTTTTGAGGAAAGCAAAGAAGTGCTTGAACACTAAGCTGACAACTTCATTCACTACATGGGATGACTTGGAAGAAAAATTCATTATTTATTTCATTCAAACAACACTGCAAGGTTGCACAACGAGATTTTAAGATTTAAATAGAAGCAAAATAAGAACTTTTATCATGCTTGGGAGAGATTCAAGTCTATTTTTCAAGACTGTTCTCATTATCAACAGTCCTCTAAGGTATTAGCTCATAACTTTGTTGAAGCCCTTAACCAGAACAAAAATTTTGCTACGTTCAGCGGTAGGTTGTCAGGCTCTAGAGAAGGACATGTAGGGTGAAATGTACAGAAGCTCAATAAAAAATTTGTGGGAATGATTAATGTTGATTGTGTAACTGTCGTGGCCACTTAATTTCAGCCCTATATAATCAGATAATTGCCCAATTCAGCACATTAGGTATGAATCAAAATCTGACTCAAGTGAATGTAGTGCAGCAGACCCCAGTTTGTCATGAGATTTATGGAAATAGTGGACACTCTACAGACATGTGTGGTGAAAACCCCAAATCTATAAACTTTGTAGGCAATATATATAATCCAAATTATACAAATTCTTACAACGTAAAGTGGTAGACTCGGCCTAATTATACATGGGGCAATAATCAGAACCAGCAGGTCCAGTAGCAGAATAATACATAAGTCAGTAACATAGAGGAAACTATAAAGAATATCCTAGCCAAGTAAGAAGAAATGGCTATTGAATTAAAAAAATAAATAATAGGCTCACATGCATTTAAAGAAATGATTGGGGAAACTAGCGCAGACACAGAATACTAGGCCACAAGTTAGGTTGCCAAGTGGCACCAAAGAAAATAAAAAACAAGTCATGGTAATCACTTTTAAGAGTAGTAATGAGCTTAGTGATGGACCTCTAAAAAACCTAAAGAGGTAGATGCATAGTTAATTTCATAATAGGTTGTAGGCAAAGAAGCTGATAATTTAGGAAAGTTTGAGTACTCAAAAACTAAAGATGCTGAGATAGTGAATGAAATTCCACAATCACCATTCTCGTAGAGTTTTAAGAAGGCCAAAGAAGATGATTATTTTATGAAATTCTTAGACAAATTCAGAGAAATTCACATTAATTTGCCTCTTTTAGATATTTTACAAGGAATGCCTATGTACGACAACTACTTGAAGGAATGGTGTCAAAAATGGTGATTTACAGGATACTGATATTGTGGAACCTTTTGTTGAGTGAAGCTCTATGGTAATGAAGAAGATGTCGATGAAGCTTAAGGACCTTCGGAGTTTCACCCTCCCGAAAATGATTTAGTCTATGAGTTAAGTGATTTAGGGGAAAGTGAAAATTTGATACCTCTATTGATGTTTAATAGTCTTGATTGGGTAAGCCGATAACATGGTCTGTGGTACTGCATATGGCAGATAGGACCCAAGTAAGACCTGAAGGAATAATTGAGGACATCCTCATAAAGGTTTGCAATTTTAAAATCTCTACTGATTTTATTGTTTTGGATTTTGATGTAGATGAAAAGGTGCCAATCATTTTGGGAAATCCATTATTATCCATTGGAGGAGAATTAGTAGATGTAAAAGACGACACTTTTACAATTAGATTGGAGGACGAAGAGGTGGTCCTCAAATTTTATAAGCCACTTACTTCATCCTCCCATTACAAAGATTTATATATGATTATAGTGATGGACGTGGATGAATGTGCGGTGGTAGAAGCCAAACCAAAAAATTCCTCTTCAGACAATCTCATTGAGTTTACCAAGCCACCACCTAAGCCCAAAGTGTTGATTATTAATGATCCAGAGAAGAATGTTGTTGACCATAAGATTTCACACTCAAGAGGCCAGAAGTGAATAAGAAAATGGCCTTCAAGTAAGTGGAAGAGTATGAAGGAATTCCAATAAGTAGTGATGTTGGGTAATGTTGCAACATGAAATCAGGTGCTACTTGGGATGCAACCTAAGTTAAGATAGGTTTTATTTTTAGTATATTATGTTTTACTTCATGAAATTTTTGTTTTTGATAGGTTACAGTTTGATGGGAATTCTGAGTAATGGAGACCAATGCTAAGGAACATAGCAAAGATTATATGTGGAGTCCCCATACCCTCTTGATGTTTACTAATGCTATTAGCTAGTCCTAGAGGCGTCAAGGAATATTTCTATGTCTATTATTGAGTTTACTTTGAGGACAATGTAAGTTTTTAAGTGTGGGGTTGGAAATTCCTATATTTCGGGTGAAGTGATGTTGTAGGATCTTAAATTTTAGTTGTTTTTCTAGTTTTGAACAAGATTAAAGAAAATATTACAAAAAGATTTTAGCTTTTTTATTTCTAGGGTTAGTTGGGTCTAGTAGGTGCACACTTTGCTCACCCCGTGGTTGTTTTTTCGGTTCTTTTATATAGGGTGCCCTTTGAACCTAACATCCTTTTTCTTTTTAGGGTGAATTTTAAAATTTTTGTGTAAGGAATAAATAAGATGTTCTTGTTGGTAATTTGTATGATAGAATGATACAAGTTGTTTTGGTTGTTAAAGCATGATGTTTGTGGTGAATTACTTCTTTGAAGACACCTAGGCGCTTGTTCATGACTCTGGTATGTTGTTGGCTAAATTCTAAATTTTTGTGATTACTTAGTTGAGAGTCTATGATGATCCAAATTGATTTGGTCATGTGCCATCTGTGTATTAGACTGTCTTTATATTCCTTGTTACATGTGATGTCTAGAACCTATGCCTAGTATGTATGCAAAGCAAAATAAAAAGTGTGGGTTTAGGATATAGTATAGGCATTTCATTTATAGACATAGTTTGAACATCTTTTATCTACCATTTTGCATAATCCTAGTTTGCCCCATTGATCCTTTACCTTATTCTTTGATAGCCTCATATGCAACTTGTTCCCTCTCTTTTCGTTAACAATTTTATCTAATGCTCCTAAGTGATGTATTTGAAAATTAATGAAGTGAAGGAGTGCAAAAATAAGAAGAAGAGGTGAAAGTAAGGCCCCCAAAATGTCTATTGGTGTTGAAAACTTAATACATGTTGTGGTTAGGAGTTGTGGAATTAAAAAAGAGAATGAATTATGCTAAAATTTAATCCTTAGAAGATAAATAATCCTCCCTCTGCACTAGATGCGACTGTCTTAATCAGATGGGGCAAAATAAAAGAGAATGGGTATGACAGAGGTAGCAAAAATTATTTATTCAGAGATTGATCTTAATGTATGTGTGATGTATTAAAGTTCTTAGGAAAGATAATCTCTATTCTTGTCCTAAATAATTCCTACCATACCTTGGCCTACTTTACAACCCTTGACCTATTTGATCCTAAGTTTAATATTCTGACAATAGTGGAGCACTACACTAAGGTCAAGCCTATGGTTCATCTTGTGTAACTTGTGAATTCTCTGGGGGAGTAAGTATCATTTGATTCTTGTACCCATTCATATGATAAATTGCATCTATGTAAGTGATTATGGGTAATTCTCTTATTATAAGGGAAAATGTTTGATGATGGTTGGATGATTTATGTGATCTATGAGGTTGAGTAATATTCATGAGGTTTCCAACTTTGTTGTTAAATTCTTGAGGTTAGGAGGTTTTGGAGTAGTATTCTTGAGTTGTCAATAGCACAAGACATGCTTGTGTGTATAAAAACATGTATTATGCATAGTCATGGTACTAAGAGCTTGATTATCTTGATTGTAGTAGTTGTGTGGAGTCTTATGATTATTATGCTCAGAATTTAAGAGTTCTTCAAGGATGGACAAGGGTTTAAGTGTGGGGTGATGGTCTTAGTCGGTTTATACACTTAAAGTATGGTTATCCGGCCTTCATTAGCTTAGTTCTGAGGATATCTATTGTTCTTAATGAGATAATTCTTTTATACATGATCATCTAATTGTCAAGATTTGAATTTATAGTGTTTAATGTGTGTTCACAATGACTTTGGAGTCAAAACTCTAAGTTGAAAGATCAAAGGACAAAACTAGTAGTCTTAGCTTGAGCTATGTTATTTACTAGTTCATAGACTTTTGTTGTATGTTGTTTTGATATCTTATTTGTGGTGTTTGACATTATACGAATATTTTTTAAGAGATCAATATGATAAATGGATGTTACAAAATCTTTAAATCAAGTAGAAACAACACCACAATTCTTGGGATGAAAGGACAAACGCATGGAGTGCAATTGAGAAAAATCTAGAATTTTTAGGTTCATTGTTGTGCCGCACTGCCTAGGTGCAATATTAAAGGTGTGGCATACACTTGGTTGGGAATAAATATGTCACAAAATATTGTACCTCTGTTCTTAGGCCATTCCATGCCCCGTAAGACAAGCGATAAGGGTGCGGCATGTAGGAAACTCCAAAACGACAACTCTTGTCCCAAGTATAAATAGTACACTTGAAATCAATTATTACAACCTTGAATGACCTTATGACTTGGAGATAGATTGTAGAACATGTCAATTAGGGTTGTCATACATTACTCTAGATTACTTTTTGATTTTGTCATGTATTCATCTCTTGTGATTACGTATATGTCCCGATTGGCTAAACACCATTTTCTAGGGTTAAGGTAAAGAACAAGAGTTCTATTGTCATGAATTTAATTTTTTGTGGTTTTTTTTCATGTGTGTGTTTATTTATCCTTTTTATCACTAATTTGAGGATTCACAACCCTTAGAATATACTCTATAATTTTTTTTTAGCCTAGAAAGTGGAATGATAGGATAGAAAGTAAGATGAATAGAATAAAATCGTAATCTCAATTGAATATGATTCGCACATGGGATAGGAATATAACTAAGTGCCCTATTTGGTTCAACTACTGGAAGAAATATGAACTCATTTAACTTAGTTCTCCCATCTTAGCTCAATTTTGTAACTATGGGGGTTAAGTTAGGTAGTTGACTAGAGGTTTGAAAGGCCATAGTCATAATATAAACCCCAAGAACTAACCACCAAGATAATTAACCTAACCAATGAAGTTATATAATAGAGTATGATTGTTCACGGTGCCTTAAACCCTGGTTTTCCCCATTGACTGTCAGTGAAATTTACTTTACCGCATTGTTTTAGTCTACTATTAGTTGTAACTTTCAAACATCTTGTGGTTACATTTGCACTGATTTAATAGTTGAAATTTAATTGGATAGTTTCTTAAAACTAGTCCTAATGGGTTTGACACTTGACTTTTCATAAGGTTACTAAATTACTTATGTGTATCATGTACACTAGCGTGTGCACTTGGGCGCACTCTTGGTGTTGAGGCCTTATAACTGTGGTAATAAACTTTGACAGTGACAGTATTGATGGGTATGATGATATGGTAAATGCACTTCTTGATAGGGGTTCCTAACCTTATGTACTATAAAACTAGATCTTCATCTAAACAATAAAGTAGCCCTACTAAAACATCTATGAAAGATCTACCAGTTCTTAAATTGAAGGCGCTTCTCTCTCTTTTGTGCTATGCATTATTGGGGATAAAAATACCTTTCCAGTTATTATGGAAGTAGATTTACTATAGTGGAAGGTTGGGGCCTTAGCATCGGTTTTATAGAGGTTTAAGAAAGCTATTGGTTGGACAATTGATGACATTATTTGAATTCCACTTGAAATTTCCACTCACAAAATTTAGCTTGAGCTAAAATGTATACCTAGCATTGAGAATCAGCATAGATTGAATCCACCTATTCAAGAGGTTATAAAAAAAGAAATTATCAATTGGATAGATGTAGGTGTGGTTTATCCAATTGCTGACATCAAATTAGTGAGCTTGATTCAATGTCTTCCAAAGAAGGGTGCGATAACTTTGGTTCCTAATGAGAAGAATAGGTAAGTTCCTATGAGATCAGTCACTATATGTGGAGTATGCATGGACTACAAAAAGTTGAACACATAGACCAAGAAGAATCACTTTCCTAAGTTATTCATGGATCATATATTAGATGGTTATGCGGGTAGTGGATGCTATTATTTTTTTGATAATTATTTAGGGTATAATCGAATTTTTATTTCTCCTAAGGGAAAGGAAAAAAAATACTTTCATATTCCCATATGGGACATTTGCATTTAAAAGGATTCTATAGAGTCTTTGTAATACTCTTGCAACCTTTTAGCATTGTATGACATCCATTTTCTTTGACATAGTGGAGGACACTATTGAGGTTTTTATGGATGATTTTCAGTTGTGGGGGATTTGTTTTATGATTGCTTAACTAGTTTGTCCAATTTTCTTGCAAAGATGTTGAAAGTGCAATTTGATCCTAAATTATGACAAATGTCACTTCATGGTCAAAGATGGGATAGTGCTCAAACATAAAATTTCTAAGAAGGGATAGAGGTTGACAGGGTTAAGGTTGAGGAGATTGAAAAAGTGAATCCTAAAATTTTTGTGAAGGAATTTAGAGTTTCTTGGGTCATGTAGGTTTCTATAGGTGATTTATCAAGGATTCCTTTAAAATTGCAAATCCACTATGCAAGTTTTTAGATAAGGAGGTGAAATTTGTGTTTGATGATGCTTGCCTTAAGGCTTTTGAGTTCTTGAAAAAGGGTTGACTTTAGCTCCTATTATTATGTCTCTTGATATGGCCCTAGGAGCAGTCCTAGGCAAAAGGCGAGAAAGGATACTTCATCCCATTTACTATGCCATCAAAGCACTAAATCCTATATAAAGAACTATATGGTGATAGAAGAAGAATTTCTTGTAGTGGTATTTGCTTTTTAAAATTTTGATCCTACTTGATTGGAACCGAAGTCATTATGCTCACTGATCATGCTGATCTTATATACCTTAGGTATGTGAAAGATGTAAAGACGAGGTTGATTTAATGGGTACTTCTTCAGGAGTTTAGTTTTAAGGTCAAGGATTGGAAAATAATCAAAAAAAATATTTCCAACCATTTGTCACTCCTAGAGGAGGAAGAAATGCAACATCCAGGGGATGAGCTTGAAATTAATGAAACTTTTTGAGATAAGCAAGTCCTGCAACATCACAAGACATAATCTCGTGGTTTGAAAACTTTGCAAATTATTTGGCGAGTGATCTTGCTCAAAATTTTCATTTTAGCACTGCAATAAATTTATGCATGATGTGTGGAAGTTCTTTTAGAAAGAGTCATACTTTTTCCAGGTGTGTACCGATGGTGTATTTCAGAGGTGTATTCTTGAGGTCAAAATGATGAGTATTTTCAATGTATGTCATTCTTTCCCACTTAGGGATCATCATAGAGGTACTCGCACGACCCACAAAATCTTGAAATGTGGTTATTTTGACCTACTACCTATAAGGATATACATGATTATGCTTGGGCCTATGACTAAGGCTAGAGGCAGTGAAATATTTCATGAATGTATAAGCTTTCTATGAAGCCAATCTTTGAGCTTCGGTTGTTTGATGTTTGAGGTATTGATTGTATGTTCCCATTTTTGAGTTAAAATGGTATGAAGTATATCTTGGTGGTTATTGACTATATTTCAAAGTGGGTTAAAGCAATTGTGCTTCCAAATAATAAAGGTAAGAGTCTCATAACATTCTTGAAGAAGAATATTTTCTCTAGATTTTTTGACCCTCGAGCAATCATTAGTGATGATGGATCTCACTTTTGCAATTTTCTTTTCAAAGCCTTACTTGATAAATAGGGTATGAAGTATAAGGTTTCACACCTACCACCCTCAAGCAAGTGGATGAGTTGAGGTCTCCATTCAGGAGATAATGTCTATTTTCGCAAAGACTATAAATGCCAGTAGAATTGATTAGTCAATAAAGTTAGATGGTGCATTATGGCCTACCCAGAATATAGAAATCCTATTGGTGAATCTCCATATTAGTTGGTATATGGAAAAGCATTCCACTTTTTGATTGAACTTTAGCACAAGGGACTGTGGACACTGAAAAAGCTGAATTTTGAGTGGTGTGACGCTGCATACTTAAGACTAGAGAAGATGAGTGAGATGGATGAGTTATGCCTCCATGCCTATGGGAGTTTAGTTGTGTACAAGGAAAAGATGAAATTGTACCATGATAGAAAAATTGAACTGAGAGAACTCCAACCCGGTAACTTGGCATTATTGTATAATACAAGATATCACTTGTTTCCTTGACAGTTGAAGTCTATATGGTCTGGACTATTAACCAAAATGAAGGTATTTCCATATTTTGTAATTGAGATACTTCGATGTGGTGATTTCCTATTCAAGGTGAATGGACAGTATGTTAATTATTATATTGGCAACATGAAAGAAATTAAAATATGTGGGACTATGAGCTTGGAAAAAGTTTGAGAAGTCAAGGCTGTTGGGTTGTGTCACGATGTTAAAGCACTCACTTTATGGGATACAACTCATGGGATTTTGTGTGAAGTCTGAGCACCCAACATAGACACATCGTGATTCAAAGTTAAATCAAGTTTTGCTTGGGAGGCAACCTAATTCTTTAGTGTTAACTTTATTTTATGTTTCTTATGACAAGTAGTGTGGGAAGCACTGCCTTTGAAAAGAAAGAAAAAAATTAGACAATTCTAGGTAAGTCTACTAATGAGTGGAGTCTATGGGTCGTGTCTTAGGTTTACAAATCTTGGACAAGAATTATGACAAACATAGTGAATTTACTACTCTCTGAACATGACTCACGTACCCAAACTGTGAGTCATGAGTAATACCTACACCTAATTAAGGCTATATTACTTATTTCTTGTTCCCAATTGAATCAAATTTCCACTTATTCATGAGTACTTGTTTCATCACTCATCACCCAAACTAAGGATATAAATACTCGTATTCGTATCCAAAATTTAGACTATTATGACTTTAATAGGTGAAATTATGATGTTTGATCGAATTTAAATTAATTGAGTGAAGAAGTATGTCAATGGGAATCCTAAAAGTTTTATTCTCAAAATTATACACACAAGTCCAACCAACGAACCCTAAATTGCATTCACAATTTATGGACAGGACTCATGGGAATCAGAACTCATATTTTGAATCTCAAACCTTTAGTTTGACTTTCATGATTCTTATTCACAACTCGTGAACTTAGTCCATGAGTCATGGATTGAACTTTAGAATTGAATTCTCGGTTCTCAAGTACTATCCACAAGTTGTAGACTAGACTTTTGAATAAGAATTGGTAGTTTCAAGTGGACATAAATGTTTTCCAGTGTTGTAGTTTGAGTACTAACACTTCTCAATATAGGTACCATGCCGCAAAAGAAAACACAGAAGGTTAACACCAGCAAAAAGGATCGAGCCCAAGGCCTATAGTCTAGACTCATCTTCATAGTACAGACTAGTCCCTAGCCTAGGACACATGACCCATATTCTCCCATAGCACGGGAAAATTCATAGATGAATAATTCTATTAGATAACCACCTCATTCTCTTAACTTCCCAGTCTGATGAGGGGGAGTAAGCATTCGAGTCCTACAAAGGTTAGAATAATATAGTCTCTCTTCAGTCAGAGGAGAGAGAGGATTTAGTTGAGTTAAGTGGGAAAAAAAGAGTTAGATTATCCCAATGCGAGGAGTAAGCAGAGTCCTCAGAGGCTAGTATGGATGCTTCTACACAAACTTCAGTTGTAGAGGTACAGGGGTCCATACACATATCTACTATATCAGAAGCTCAAGATATTAAAAGGTGTAGGACATGTGGGACATGTATGATGGTGATATTAAGCTAAATAAATATATGGGTTTAGATGGAACATAGCTGAGGAACCAGGCATCTAGACAGCAGACTTGGTAAGGATCCCTAATATTAAGGTCAACTTTGATAGATGAAGACTTAGATGGATGGGTGAGCCTTTCGGATCTTATAATCCAAAGTTAGTCCATGAGTTCTATGCTTCTAATGATACATCAGTAGACCTGATTACACCTACTAGGTTGAGAGCTCGAGACTAGACTCTACTAGCCCATACATTAGTGTGAAGTACCTAAGTTGACTTTTCTTAAGAGATGATTAAGAAAATCCTATTTAGGCCTGGGTATGTTTTATCAGCTACTCTTATTTAGTTTGATTATAGGATAAAGACTGTAAGGAGTTAAACAAAGTTGAAGGATCTAGAGAAGAGGCAATATTTTTTGAGTTAGGTTGATTATTAGATTGTTGAGTACAGTGGGGTATAGGGGAATAATGATATCAAGAATTCGACCCTGCACTCCATAGGGAAGTTTTGGTTGATGATAGTTTTGCATAAGTTTTGCCCGATGGGAGCTGATAATGAACTTTCATTGGATTGGGCTATGCTTGTGGCAAATATCACAGCTATAAATAATATAAAGCTTTGCCGATACATTTATGATGAGATATGCGAGAGAGATTTTAGAACGATCACCTATATACCATTCTTGTACATGAATTAGAGATTATGTGATGTAGCATGAGTTGTAGCATTACCACGTATTGATCATCCTACTTAAGTGACTCAGATTTCTAACGCAGGGTTAATATGAGGTGAAATAAACCCTTTTACACAAAAAAGCACAACCTTCTACTTTATCAGGAGCAACCCTCTTTGAGGGGACCTTTGATTCTGCCAGGTAGGTAGAAATGCCTACATTAGATGGTAAGCATATGACAGGTAGTCAGCAAAAAGAGGGGTCAACCCTTACCGGTAGTGAAAGGGTCACAAACTCTTCAACTCTACCTTCTAAATCTATAGTGTTCCCTCTCCAACTTACTTTGGGTATAGTTATGGTATCTCATGAGGTTTTGCAGCATTTGGTAGATAGGTTGATAGTCAGCTGAGCGCCAGCCTCACACAGACACCCAGTTAGCCAAGTTACTGAATTAGATTCAGCCATAACTATATACTACTATTGAGATATCTGAGAAGTAGGTTGAGTCTTAGATCATGCCCATGATAAAGTGGTTTACTAGAGAGTTGACTGAAAGGATTGATAGCTTTAAGAATTGGATGAGGAAGAAAATCTATAAGGCTTGAGTTCTTGATTTCTCAAGTCGGAGAGAGAAGGTAACCAAGTTAAGGTCTAAGGTTCTTACACTAGCCGAGAGGAACACTCTTACCATCACTTACTTTATACCTCCAATCCTGCAGTGACTTCCTATGTCATCATTATTGGTATTTTATCTACTTTTTAATGAGGATGAGCCCCCACCACCAGGTGCAAGAGATTCATTGAGCAGAGCGGCAATTTCGATGAGTTCAAGCAATACTTAAATAGGGAAGCCAAGTATTTTCTTACATAGTTTTTCCTTTACCAAAGTGAGCATGAACAATGAGAGGTGGGATCCTCCTCTAGTCATCTGGTGTCTAAAGATTTTTAGGTATGTCTCAACGCAATTTTTTTACTTTTTTTCTTATTTATGCATTGATGATAGTTCATCAACTTTTTTTTGGTGGCAGCGGTGTACCATCGCTCGTGTTTTTTACTATTGTGTCTCTTTTCTCCAGAGTAAGCTATCATAGTATAGTCGGTATGTCTAGGATATTGTGTTTTTTTATTGCCTTTATTTTATGTTTTCTATGTTTTATTAGGATAAAAATATGAAAAATTGTGTCAGTCAAACTTTTTTTTGCTCATTAAATGATACCTGATGTGCCATGAGTTCATGGTACTTACAATGCTCAAAATCATAAAAATATGCAAATACTCAGTGCATTTTATTATATTTAATGTGTATTTTTGTTTATATTGCTAGGAAAATAGGTTAGAATTGAATTGGATTAAAAATATAAGAAAAAGTCTAGAAAATCAAAGTGACTGGCAGGGCTATGAGTCGTTTTGTGACTATACGACTCCTAGCCCAAGTCATGGTGACAATTGTGAACGCTGCTGATTCTAAAAGTGAAATTAAGGTTGAACACGCTCTTTAGGAGTGACCAAAGGTCGTGGTGTGATTCGTTCTAAACAAAACTATAAAAATGTTACAAGGAAGCCAAGTTAAAACCCTAGTGAAAATGGAGGATGAATATGAGTCATTACGATCGGGCATGACTCGTGGTTACTGGTTATTCTAATTATAGAGAAAAAGTGTAGAAAAGTTAAAATCTATTGAATTGACAATTAGTTCAGCCAACGCCTCACAGGGTCTGACTCGAGTCGTCATCATTGACTATAGAATGGAAACAACAGAGCTGGCAATGAGTCATCATTATTTTAGATGACTCGTCATATGAGGCATAACCACTGCAAACTTTATTTTTCTATTTTGTTTTTGTTAGGCATCCTTTTTTATTTTGAGAAACTATACATACCCTTTGTTAGGCTTGTAATAATTTACGCACTTCATACTCTTACAAACATATTTTGATTACAAGATTAACTTTTGATCTTGGAATTCTCTAGTTCTTAATTTTTAATTGATTAAGTAATTTGATACTTTAGGTTTTATTCTTCATTATTTTGAGATTAATTCTATGCATTCTTTGTTGAACTCTATGGATTGATTTTCAACTATGAGCAGCTAATTCTCTAAACTAGGGTTGTGGGAACCCTAGTAGAATAACAAAGTATAGAAAGTGTGAGGTTCTACTGGATTATTATTTACATGTGTATTGTGAGATCCTTTTTAATATAATTGTTTTCTTAGTGGTGGCCAAAACTATGAACTAGCCTGTATTAATGATTGTCTTCACAAAAGAGATCGAGATTGGGAAAAAGGTGTTACAACAGTAATTAAAGGATATCAACCCACATATAATAACTTGAGACCCACAAGACGATAGTTAAATTAGGATCAAAGACAAGGGTTAGCAAGGCAACTCCCTGAGACTCACAGGGAAAAGGGTGAGATTTAGCAAGCATTCAAAAGATGATTGGTAATACCTAGTTTGTGATATTCTACAAGTGACGCGGTGAGATAGTTTGATTAAGCATGATAAACCTACAAAGTTAGGAAGCCAAGGGGAACATTGTCCTAGTGTTTGTATCATATTTTTTACAACCAAAAGATCAAAATTTGTTACTTTTTACCGTTTACTACAAATTCCCCCATTTACTTTCCCGCATGTCTGGCTACTTCAACAAGTTCGAGATATGAATCTATCATATTTCCTTGTGGTATCAACCCCAACTTAGTTGGTTTACTATAATTCTACAGTGATTGCATTGTATTTTCTTAGAGGGTATAGTTGGGTGACATCAATACCTCTCCAATTTTTTGTTATGAACTATGTGTTGTAAAGATATAAGATTATGATCGTTGTTGAATATTTTTATTGCAGTATCAGGGACGATAACTATTGCTTAGCATTACTTGAATTGAATAGGTAGTATATGATACTATAACCTTGTACTCTAATTGTAAGAACCGTACTTTTCCTAGCTTGAAAATTTTTCCCAAGAATGTTAGAAAATATCTTAGAAAGATGAATCCACTTTTATATATGTGGTATTTTCAATATTTTCACTTTTTTTTATGTGGTAAATTAAATAAGCTTTCCATTGATACCAAATTCACCGAAAATCGACACTCGGGCGAAGAGTTAGAGCCTTTTTAGTGAGACAGTGTATCACCTAAGTCTTCAGCATGTCGCAGAGAGAGCTCAAATGGCAATTGTCAATTCCCAATGTTTTTCTACGATAGTGGCACGTCGGAACAAACTTCCATGTCACAGACAAGGTGGCAACGCGATAGCTCTGTGTCGCGCCACCATTCAGATTCCCAATTGTCCAATTGCAGTGACTTGGCGCGATAGTGGCGCGTCGCGCCAAGGATGAAAATCAGGAAATTTTTTCAGAAAATAAATACCTGTCCTAGGGTTAAAAGGGTCAATTTCCCACCCTATATAATCCTTTTAACACGAGATTTGGCCATAATTTAGTAGTTTATCAATTACTCTCAAAAACTCTCAAGAACAAGCCCTAGGGTTTTCATAGAAAGTTCAATTCCAAGAGAATTCACTTTCAAATTTCAATATTCTCTCTATCAATATTCATAGAATCATGAACTAAGGTATGAGTAGTGTTCTTTCATGGACACCTTTCATTCATGAAGCCCAAGAAACTCTTTTCTAATTTTACGTTTTTGGATTTCTCTATGAATTTCTTGTTGGGTTTGTTTTGTTTATGTTGAGAATGATCAATTAAATTCAAATCCATGTTGGGTGATCAATTTATGTGGAGTTGATTTGTATAGATTATATTCATGTGAACCTATGAATAAACCCTAGGATGATGAAATTATGGATGAATCATGATGATTAATTGTTGTATAATGTTGTCTACATGTGCTATGCCTACCATGTGTTTGATTAAATGCCTAGATGAAGGAACAATGCCCAACTATTATGATATAATGAAATCCCCATGTATGTACAAGCTTATACCTATCACATGTTTGGTGAAGTAATTCAATATATGAACTATGAATTGTGTTGTTGGTCATGTGTTCTAGTAAGCCATGCTATGTCAGTTTCTTCTCATCGAGTCCTGGGAGTACTTAGACCCGAACATTTAGCTGTGTGCCTAGATCCATGCATGTTTTCACAATCTCCTCAGTCAAACTATGATCCGTAGAACTCAATCAGTCATGTGACTCAGGAAATCTTAGAAATCTCAATAATCTCAGTAGTTCAATAATCTTAGTGATCTCAGTACTCAGTAATCTCAGTAACCTCAGTATTCCCAGTCAGTCTTAGTAACTTCAATATTCTCAGTCAGTCCACAAAACCCAGTAAAATTTCGTCAGTCAACGGGACTCAGTAAACTCAGTTTAGCTATACTAAATAATACTATCAGTATCAGTTCAGTTTAGTTAATCATCTCTATGTCTATTTAGTTTGGAGTAGGATTCAGCACCGAGTAAACCCAAGGATGGGGACTCACCTGTTATTCAATGAAGGGTGTGATCCTTAGAAGCAATCCTTGTGTTCCAGAACTATGTAGCCAGTGTAGGTTGAGATGTCCCTAGACCTAGGGTTAATACATCTTATTTGAGTTTACCGAATAGCAAGGGTAGATTAAAAAGGGCTCCAAAAGAGAATAGGGTTTACTAATAGGTTTTCTTTACTCGTGACACAATATTGACACCCTTCCAGCTGAGGTTACAGGTTGGACCCCACAAATTCAAATTTGGGGCATGTCGGTTAGATGATTACCTCCCACAGTATTAGTCACAGACTAAGTCTTAGTCTCAATTAGAAAACTCAAATAGTTTGTCAGATTCCATGACTTTCAGTTATAGATAACTCAGATATAGTACGAAACTCAGTTATTTCCATCATATTTAGGATTGCCAGATACAATCACCTATGTATCAGTTATATCAGTTATCAAAACTCTTGTTATCATTATTCAGCTTTTGGACTGTTAGATAAAGTCAACCAGACCAGTTCTTCATAATCAAAACTGTCAAACATAGTTATTCATGTATAAGTAACATAGTATGAGTCCCTTAGTATTCAGTAATATAGTATCAATCTTTCTCATTCATTGGTGACTCAGATGCCTATATCAATAAGCTTAGTAGTCTAAACTCAGTAAATTGTCTTATCATAATCTCAGTTACAGTTACGTAACTATGTATGTATTCTCACGTTCATTTTAGTCAGTCAGTTAGTATTGTTCATGCATATGAACCATTTGCATTTAGGCTACGTAACTTGCATACCAGTACATTCAAAGTACTGACGTATTTTTGATATGATATTTTATACCATAGGTTTAGAAGTACGAGCTCCAGAGCATTAGAAGTATCCTAGTATAGCAGTCAGAGTTAGCTGTGAGTCCTCATCCTTCGAGGACATGATGATTACATTATTATTTTAGTTTTCAGATTATTTTAGTAGTCAGAGTTAATTGGGGACATGTCCCATCAACTCCTTATTCAGACAGTTGAGAGGCTTTCAGACTATAGCATGTCAAACAGTTATTTCAGATATGTTTTGGTATTGTTATACTATTATTAGACATTGTTTTATCAGATGTTTATCCATTTTAAACCTTATGTCTTTTCAGTAAATGTATCCATATTTATTCAGAATATTATGTAGTGTTTAGGTGCAGATATCCGTCATAGGTTAGCTTGTGGTCCTTTGGGGTCATAGGCACCGTGTAGTGTTCCGGTTCAGAAAATTGGGGCGTTATACTAATAGTGTGAGGTGTTGACTTAGTTCACTTTGTGTGTATCACAACACAATTATAAAGCTTATCGTGAGTTGCCACAAGAAGATCAATATGAATTTCCTCCCCAACATCCTCATGAGACATAGACCAAACCACTATATAGTTACTAGCAGAGAAAAAATAGAACACATATAAAAGGCTACCCAACATACATCTCAATAGGCAGAGAGAGCTAGAAAGAGAGCAGTAGTTAATTGTTGAGTAGAACTCGACATAGGTAGAAGGGATAGATCTCAAGTAGTCCCAATTTACCATTACTTTCCACCATATAATGATTCAAAAGAGGATGTGGGATACATTGAGCCTACCAAGACAGAAGCTATCATTCTTTCGGCAGTACTACTGGGTGTGAATTTTGACATTATTAGAGCTATGATCAGTTATTAAATCTAAAAGGTGTGTTTGCTGACTTGCCAACTAATGTTTCAAGCAGGCACCTCATAAATTTTTATTAGTATTTACACTTTGATGTTGCCTAAAACTACACCTCAAAAGAAGTATGTTGCAGTCAATGTCAGATATACTAATCTAAATGAAGTTGGGGTCGAACCAACTAGGAATAAGTGGAATTATATCTTAAGCTTAGTAAAATCACAGGCAGTGCAGAAAAGCAAATAGGTGGATTTAAAAGTCAGAGTAACACATAACCGAACTTGATTGCTTGAGGTTGTAGAAAATAGAAGACGAATACTAGGACTGTGTTCCTCATGTATTCTAACTCCATGATTTTCACATCTTTAATTCACCTATCTCAGAGCTCTGCAAAGTTCTACAAGCTATGTATTATCAACAATTTTGTGAACGCATTGATAAATCTCACCTTTCACCTTTTGAGTTTCAGGGCATCACCTTACTATCCCTTGTCCTTGAACCTAGTAAAACTATCACCTTTTGAGTCTTAATTTGATTATATGAGGGTTGATAGACTCGAATAACTATCATAATCTCTTTTCCCAATCTCGAACTCCCTTGTGAGGTTGATCTTAAATACAAGTAATTTTCCAGATTCTATTGTAGCTTATGAGATAATTAATACAAAAAACGTTCATAATACACCAAATCACAATAAGTTAGATGAACCTCACACCTTCCCTACATTGTTAATTCGCTAGGGATCCTTCAACACTAGTTATGAAATTTAGCCTCTCATAGTTATGCATCAATCCATAGAATTCAAAGAAGAAAACTTAGAAACAGTTGCATGAGAATGAAAAGAATAAAATCCAAACTAATATATTACGAAACCAAAAAACAAGGAACATAGTATCAAGTAGAAAATATGTAAAAAAATATCGAAAGTGCGTAAACTATTAAAAAGTACCCTAAGGGTATTTATAGAGTGTCAAATAACAAAGGAAACCTAACAAAATCAAATAAGGAAAACTATGTTGGCAGTGGTCACGCCTTGTCAAGGAGTCATTGGGATTAGTCATGACTTGCTACCTACTATCATAGCTCTTTTCTATATTTAGTTGTCACGACTCATCATGTTTCCTTAAAAGTCTTAGGATGCTAGTCATAGTCACTCCAGTGAATTTCCCCATTTATGACTTCTAATTTTGTTATCAGGATGACTCTTTACCATGAGTCGTAGTCAGTCCTTATGAATCATGGTCTTCACTCATTACCGTTGGAACCTCTTTTATCAATCTTTAAGAGTTTTGGCCACTGTGCTCAGTATGGTTATTTATCATGATTCGTTGTCACTTCTTACGAGTCATGTTCAGTTTATACTTACTCCTTAAACTCAACTTCTTCTGTTGTTAACTTCAAGAGTTGGTCTATGAGTCGTAAGCTGACTTACCAAATTGTAGCCTGACTACTACTTCAACGTTTCAGAGCTTTTTCTCATTATTTTAGTCAAATAATACTTCTAACCTAATTTACTTACAATACATACAAAATACACATTATATCCAATGAAACAACCTAAGTAAAAAAATAATTTTACCATTTTATGCATCAAATATGCCATGAAACCACGACACATCAACAGCCTCAACATCGAACATTTGCATGTCCTTAGGAAAAATCACAAAACAAAAACACTAACAACGCTTAACAAGGAAGATCCTAAGATACCTTTGGCTGTCAAATTATCAATCATTGTATACCCCCCCTCCTATTTTGTTTTTTACATTTTCAATAACTCAACTATGTATATTAATCAAATACAATAACGTGACACACAAGAATCAAGTGATGGCCTTACATTAGCAACAAACAACTAGGAAAATACAGGTTACAATACCCGAATAGATAAGTAATCTAACAACTAGGCATATACAGGTTACAGTACCTGAACAGGTAAGCTATATAATATCATGACTCATGTACCAAAATAGGTAAGCAATATAATAACATGACCCATGTACCCAAATAGGTAAGTAATCCAACAATGCAACACATGTACCCTCACAATCAGAGAAATAAAAATCACTATGCTAGATAACATATTAACACAAGGAATATCAAGAAACAATCTCACGCACAAACAAATTTCAATCAATGAGTAGAGAATGTAATAGGATTTCCCTTATTTTCTTTACCTGAGTGTTTAAACAATCAAGTTAGGATCACTATAGGACTTAATTTTGCTTGTAGCATAGGCTTGGGGACTAGTATGGAATATTTGGAATTTTTTAGTGACATAGACTCCTTGGCACTACGATTACTATGGGGTCCACTCAGCTAACCAACTTTTTCTTTAATTCACACTTATCTCTCCGTTTTTACTCTTTTTTTGGTTAATAAGGTGGGTGTTGTTTATGTTATTCATTCTTCTCCTTCTTTTTCAAATCTAGTTTTGACAAATTATTCTTTTTGACTTTTATTTTTATATTTTGTGACACACCCAACCCTACTTTCTTCTCCTATATACACTCTTTCTTCATACGTACTTATCACTACGCATCTCTATCATAGCCACCCTTAACTCAAGCAATTATCCCGAGTTGCGGTACACACCGTCCAAAGAAAACCAGGGCAAAAATAGGTTCATTATAGTTAAAAATGAAAAGGTGAATATGTCTATTAAGGCTCAAATTCGAGATCAAGGGATATTTATTACATCTGGTTGGTTATTTTAGGGTAAAGTGCACAACTTTGAAAAATGGCCAATGATCTTTTCCTAACCGACTACCCTATAACCTAGGCAATACCAATCGGGCAAGCTCTGGTTTCCATACCCACAAGGATCTTGGTAAAGCCTAACACACACATTATACATGGTCACATTGCTAGTTACTTCCTATCCCGTTCATGCAATTATTAACCATAATTATAATGTCCCTAATCTAATACCATTACCATATTCAAAATGCTCACACACATAAACATATCACACAATTATACTCAAAAATTTTAGGAAGGGTACCATTTTCTAAAGCAAATTAAAAAAAATTTCAGCAAATAATTTTGCCACAATCACTCAAAACACATCAACTGCCTTAGGTTAAATTTTTATTCTAATTAAACATTACACAAAACATCACAAATCATGAACTTAAAAAAAACATACATTTGAACTAGACATGCCAATTCGGCATTTAAACCGTAGCCGGCCAGAAAAGAACACATTAATAACAACCCTCGACGGCTAAGTGGTACACCTCTACACCCAAATGAAATCATACGCACTGTCCCCAGTGCATGTAAAAAGTAAAACATGGGGCACAATCATACCTGGGTGCACTAGGCACCAACTCAAATAGTGGTAGCTTGAGGGGCCTTAGCATGGTCCCCATTCTAAGCATTAGTGGTCTGAACAGAGGATAGGAAGGTCGTATCAAATGATGCACCGGTGGTGACTGGTGTGATCAATAGTGGATCTAGCGGTAGAGCTGCACTACTGCTTACATCAACAGTATCAGTAGGCCAAGAACTACCAGCTCCCGTCGCTATCTCACGAATACTAGCCGACCAGTTTAATTCACTCTAAATATTGCCAACTTTTGCAGCCTCAACATTGTCCTTATTGGCTCTCTTCATTTATTTTCTTCCTTCTCATTTAACCAGCATCAACATCAGTCATAGAGGCTAAATCTCCAATGTCTTAAGTATCTCGGATCTCTTCCTCCCCATGGATCTCCTTTATAATATGCATAGATGGAAATGGTCTCTCATATAAATGCTCAATAGCCTCTTGGATCTTAGCCAAATCAGCCAGTATAACTTCTGAATCTAGGGATTATATTCCATATAATTATTAATTGAGCCACTGCTCGAACCCATCAATCTATTTTTACAATATCCTTATCTCAAACCTTATCCATTTGAATGCCCAAGGCTTAACTCTATCTTTAATCAACCTCACTTCTGTCTTCACTATTCCCAATCTCTTTCTAAACTCAAATGGGAATGACTAGGGAATCAAAGCATATTGACCAAAATTGATCTGATGTAAATGGTCTCGATACCTTAGTAGGTGGTAGATTTTGGGAGATGTTAGCTATATCAGCCACGTAAAGGGATTGGACTGGGAAGTCTCAGTGGGGGTTTCACCCATATTGATAATTCTGATATAGCATCTCCATGTCCTTCAGCCTCAAAAGCCTTTTTAATAATTGTGGCTCCTAACTTAGCCATCTTTTATATGGGGTTAGCATTATCTCAGATCAAACCCAAACCTGTGGTGGTGCGCAAACTGATAAACTAATCAATATTTATTAGTTCTTATACTCTTTTATCCAAGAAAATATATGTCAACAAGGAAGGGAAGGACATGCCCATATTAATACTCATCTCCCTATCTTTGATCTCTCTAGATATATATTTGGATACGTTAATCTCATAGTAATCCATAATGCCCACAACCAGGGCTAATTTTTTAGAGACAATATATTGTCCCTTAAGGAAGGACTCAATCTGTCCCGTACTATGGTCTACCAAGCCTTTGCCTAAATGTTTAGGCCACCCTTTCTGATCAATGATGAGCAACCAACACCTCCAACTACCCAAATATCTTTCTTTATATCCTCTATAATGATCTCTGTCATACATTGAAAATGAATAATCTTGTCTTCTAACCTAATTTATATCACCCTCACCTTGCGTATATCTTCTACTCGATGGTCAAATTCATTAGTGTTGGCTAGAGGTAGGAGCACTGGCCTATGCAGAACTCGAGAGATGGTCTGGGTCAAGATGTTCACCCAAATACCTCAAATTACCAAATATGTCAATGGGTCATCATTCTTCAACAATTGCCCCTGTGGATATAACCCCCACCTCTATTTGGTATGTAGAATAAAACTCACATACAAAATTTGAATTGTACGGTACCAGAGTTCTGATTATACACTAAAAATTCTATTATCAAAATTAGGCGTTAAATACAAGCATCTAAGAAATGCCTGTAGTGGTCAACTTTCTCTCTAGATAAATACCTCTATATGGTTTCCATTAGAGGAATTTATGGTGATATCTTTGTCATATAGGGCGTGCATCTTGGGGTACCCCTACCGTTTAATGATGCATCCTTGGGTATCCCCATTGTTTAATTTCAACTAGGGTGTCAGTCCCCTCATCACCCTCACTCTCAGACTCAGACCTTCCATTTCTTCAGTAATTTCCTCTTTATTCTCCTCTTCAGAGCTATACTTACCCTCGTTATCAGTATCTACTTCAACATCATCACCATCTTCACTATCTTTCTTAGATTAGGATAGTAATTAAGGTGGTGATGTAATGGGATTCTTTCTCTTAGTTGTGGTTCTGGGTGGTGTGACCTCTTTAGTAGTAGACTTTGTACCTCTAGGTAACTTCTTTTGTGGAGGAACTACCATCTTTAACTGGATATTCTTCTAATTTTCCACTCAATTCTTTGTCATCACCGACCTCATTTCAAAACTATAGGGTAGGGGCAGGATCCTTATTCATTGGTTTTTATTTCTTGGTGGAGTCTGGATTTGGTGCCATTGGTACCGATTGAAACATAATCATTTGTAATTTCTAAGCAAAAGAAAGAGAAATAAAAAAATTTAGGGTTAGTGTTTTAGGGACTGGGCACCTTACGACTTAAACTTAATAGTCATAATATTTCATAAAGAGTTGTTATAAGACTCGCGAAGTGAATTGGTGCCCAAACAATTTCACTGGTCAGATAACAAGTCCTCCTAATGATTCATTATGTTAGACCATGACTTATTACAAACACTCATTGTCTAACCAGAAATAAAATAATTTTTTCATATCCTTCACAATTATGACGACTCTTCACCATGAGTCATATAGTTTGACTATGACTTGTGATATGAGTTATAATGTGATTAGAATCTTAACAACTCTAACCAACCATGTTTCCAAAGGTTACGAGTCAAATAATTACTCGTTAGGTTACCCTATGAGTCCTTAAGAGTCTCATAGCCACTATAACATGACTTTTTAGAGTAGTTGGTTTCGATTTTCAATCCCAACACAACAACATACACATAAAAATTTCAAAAACTCCTAATTTATCCCTAAAAACATTTAGCACATATTATATTTTTACTCCCATTCATTCTTTAAATTGCAAATTTTTTTAAGAACAAGGCTCAAGATTTATTTTTGAATGTATTTAACTTAAGGAACCTAAGAAATATTTACACATTGAAGCACCAATTTCATAGACAAAGAATTAGATGAACAACACTCCTAATTTATTTGAACTAAATAAACAACAATCCTAATTCATTTTGCGAGTTGTAATGACTCAATAAATCAAATACTTGAGTATGGCTTGAGTCCTAGCATGCTATGACTTTGGTGATAAGTCATGAAGTGTTATTATGACTTGTGAAGTGGGTCGTAAGGCCTGGCAGCATTAAAATTTTTTGGTCTTTTTTTGCAATCTCCATCCTTACACACTAAACACACAAGTTACCCTATAATCAAATAAGTACAAAACATGGGTTGCCTCCTACGTAGCACTTGATTCAACATTGTAGTACAATGTGGCTAGGTTGGATACATAGGCTTTACCAACAAAACCCATGGGTTTCCTCCCATGCCGAACCTAATTTAATATTTCAACACGACGTAATTGGCTTGGTCACTTAGACTCCACCAAAGCTCAAATCATCAATCACTTTCACTTCATCAGTATTTCCTATGTAGTGCATCACCCTTTGACCATTCACCTTGAACGTGGATTCACCATCACGCTTCAGCTCTATTTCACCATATGGGAATACCCTCACCATAAGACTAGATCACCGGGTTCAAACACTATTTTATCAATTTTTCTATCATAATAAACCATTATATTTTCCTTTTACAGACCAAAACATTCATAAGAATGGAGCCAAAATTCATACAAATCATTAACCTTGCTCATCCTTAGTTTTGGTGCGTCATGCCACTCAAAAAAATTTGCTTTTTCAGCTCCTATAGAGACTTGTGCTCAAGATCAACAGTCAAGTGGCATGCCTTGACATACCCGAGTTGATATATAGAGGAATCTATGAGTGTCTTGTAAGCTATTTGTTAGGTCCACAATGTATTATCCAACTTTCTTAACCAATTAGTCCTATTGGCATTCGTAATCTTTGCCAATATGGACTTGATCTATCTATTGGAGACCTTAACTTGACCGCTCGTCTGAGGGTGGTAAGGTGTTTACACCTTATGCTTTGTACTATATTTTTCAAGTAGAATTTTGAATAAACTATTTCAAAAGTGTCACCCACTATCACTAATTATCGCACGTATAGTGCCAAATAGTGAAAAATATGCCTCTTCAGAAAGGCAGTGACTTTTCTTCCTTCTTTATTGGAGATAAAAACCTCTCGCACCCATTAAGATACATATTCCAAAACTACAAAAATATATTTCATACCATAGGAGCTCACGAACGTCCCTATGAAGTCCATTTCCCGCACATCAAACAACTCTAACTCCAAAGTAAGCGTCATAAAAATTTCATAGCATTGTAAAATATTGCCTTCAAGCTGACATTGGTTACAAGCGAGTGCAAAGTCATGAGCATCCTTGTATATTGTCAGCTAGTAGAACCACAATTCAAGATTTTGTGGGCTATGTGGGTTCCTCCAAGATGACCCCCAACATATGAAGCATGACAAGCCTCGAGAATACTCATCATATCTACCTCCATGATGCATTTACGTATAACACCATCCGCACAAATCCTAAATAGGTAAGTTTCATCCCTAAAAAACTTCCTTACGTTATGCATAAATCTCTTTTGTTGCTGGATGGTTAAGTCTTTTGGGACAAGATTACTCGCCAAGTAATTGGTAAAGTCAGCAAACCAGGGGATTAGGTCTTGCGAGACTGCCAAAATATACTCATGTGGAAAAGTATCATTGATTTTATGTCCATCCCCTACTTTATATATTTCTTTATCCTTAAGACTTACTTGGTTTTTTATTACTTTTCAATCCTTCACCTCAAAATCAAATTTTTGCAGCCAAAGTACCCAATGAATCAAACTTTGTTTTGCATCTTTCTTTGCCATTAGGTATGTCAAGGCCGCATGATCTATATGGACTATGACCATAGTCCTAATAAAAAATGATCAAAGTTTTTTAAAGGCAAATACCACTATAAGCAAATCTTGCCCTGCAACTATTAAGTTCCTTTGTGTAGGGTTGAATGCTTTGCTAGCATAATAAATTCGGTGTAGGATCTTCTATCTCCATTGGAATAGGACAACACCCAAGTCCACATCACTCGCATCACACCTGATCTCAAATGCCAGGGGCCAATTAGGGGACACAATAATAGGAGCTGACACCAACCTCTCCTTCAAGCACTCAAACTCCTTCAAACATGCATCATCAAAATCAAATTTCACCTCTTTCTCAAGAAGCTTGCATATAGTGTTTATATATTCAAGTAGTCCTTAACGAAAAGCTTGTAAAATCTAATGTGACCCAAAAAACACTGAATACCCTCAACCAATTCTTTCTCTTTCTCAATGATCCTTTTTTAGATCTTGTTTCCAAGTATAATACCTTATTTTACCATGAAATAGCATTTCTCCCAATTTTGTACCAAGTTGCATTCCTCATATCTATGGAGAAAATTGCCCAAGTGGACCAAATAATCATCAAAAGAATCACCAACTCTAGAAAAATTGTCCATGAAGACATCAATAATGTCACCCACCATGTCAAGGAATATCGACATCATACATCTCTAAAAAGTGGTAAGAGCATTGCATAGACCGAATGGCATCCTTTTGAACAAAAAGTCTCATAGGGGCAAGTAAAGTTCATCTTTTCTTGTTCTTCAGGAGAAATAGTGATTTGATTGTATCCCAAATATCTATCAAAAAATATTACCAAACACTGCCTGCTAATTTATCCATCATTTGATCTATATATGGCATGGGAAAATGGTTCTTTTAAGTTCATATATTCATCTTTTTATAGTCCATGCATACTCGCTATCCTATAACAAAACTCATGGGGACGAGCTCATTCTTTTCATTAGGCACTACTGTGATTCCACCCTTTTTAAGAAAGCACTGAATTGGGCCTAACCCATTTGCTATTAGCAATAGGGTAAACCTCACCAACATCTAACCACCTGATAATTTCTTTCTTTATAACATCCTGCATAGGAGGGTTCTATCTTCGCTACTGCTCAATGATAGGGATATTGTCTACCCTAAGATATATTTTGTGGGTACATATAACTGGTGGAATGCCTATAGTATCTGCAATGGTCTATCTAATAGTTCTCTTAAATCTTTACAAAAAACTAATATCAATGCCTCTACTTTTATCTCTACTAAGTCAGATACAATAATCACCGGCAAGGTATTATCGATCCCCAAGTATGCATGGCGTAAGTGAAATGGGAAAACATTCAACTACAAAACTGGTGGTTTTTGAATAATTGGTCGATAGGGGGGGAATGGTTTTATTTTTTAGATCTAGATTAAGCTTCTTTGGAGCATATGTGTCAGAACCTTTACTATACAAAGATCTCACCATTTCATCATATTCCACAATGGCATTACTAATAAAGTTCATTATCACCATTGTTAATATCTCAAATCTAAGTTTTGTTTCATTGGGCATAAAAATAGAATTAACATTTTAATCACTGGAATTCACCATAGGCCTCCCCCGCATAACATTATGTTGCTTTATTGCCTAGCACACATTGAATATTACTTGGTAATATTTATTTTGAGCACCATCTATCCCAATTCCATATCAACTAATGCCCTACCTATAGCTAAGAAGGGTCTACCCAAGATTTTAGGGACCTGGAAGTCTACTTCACAATCAAGAATAACAAAATTAGCTAGAAATATAAAGGATGCTACCTTTACCAGCAGATCATAAAGAACACCAATTGACTGATCCACCATCAATCAACTATCAATAAATTATTAATGTCGGTTTAGGTTAGCTCAACCCTAACTGCTTATGTACCGCCAGTGATATTAGATTGATGTTGGCTCCTAAGTCACATAATTCTTGAGAAAAGTTAAAGGACCCAATACATAGAATAGTGAGAGATCTTGGTGCCTCCCTTTTTTCTGTTAACTATCTGGAAGCAACAATACTATAATAATGCATATTATCTGTATGCTTAAGAATCACTATCTGCTTCTTAGTGACCAAGTATTTCATGCAATTCGCATAGCCAGGCATTTTCTCCAATGCCCCAATAAAGGGAATATTAACAGGAAATTTCTTCAACGTCAATAGGAACTTTTGATATTTACCTTCTTCTTGTTTCTTTTTCAGCCTTTGAGGAAAATGTGTGGGTGGTCTTGGAATAGTCATCAATACCTCCTCATTAGACTTTTATTTTCCTTTATCCTTATCACCAATATATTAAGCACCTATTGATATTTCAAATTTTGTTATAGCTATATCATTAGAATCAATCTCATCATCATCATTCTTTGTCTCTTCAGTAGTAGGCATGGGGGATTCCATTATGGTTTTACCACTATGAGTGGTAATGGCATGATAATGACTATTATTTTTTGAATTTTTAACTGTATTACTTCGAAGAGTGCTAGGCTTCCTCTAATTAAATATGGCTGACATCTGGCAAAATAATTGCTCTAGTTTTTTAATTATTATAGCATGCATTTCAACTTTTTAGTTCAATCCTGATATATCTGCTTTAATATCCTTAAGGCAGCACTCTTGACTCTCTTGTTCTTTTACAAGTTTGTTCTTGACTCGATGTTACTATCGCTTAGTGGAACATATCTATCACTCTATTTTTTATAGTCATCTTTACGTCTCCAATTACCATGTCACTCTCTTCTTCTATATCGATATGTTTTGCCATAGTAGTTCTAACCTTGTTTCCCTTACCCTTTGGTTCTAACACCTACCAATTCATAATTTAGATATTTACCTTCCTTATAAATGTTAGACTTATAAGCCTTGGAATTAGACCCCTATGCCCTTACTGCATTCTCTATCTTAGAATTTATTATTGCAAACTGTATTGTAAGAAACTGAATCTCCATTCTAAGCTATGCCACATCTTGTTCTACCAAATATTCACCAACTCGATAGTCACTAACAACTCCAATGGCATAGGTACCATCACCCCTCTCAGCCTTTGAGTATGCCACTATTTGTTAGTAACAAATATTTGGTCTAACATGTCATGCACTACCTCCTAGCAATGACACATAAATACATGACAAAATATTATGCCTTCTAATATCCTAGAACTGATAGTTAGGGATTTGAAAAATTTCACAAAAAAATTATAACTTGGAATTCGATTATTAGGTACCATGCTAGCTTCATTTGAAACTAAAACCATACTTTATACATAGACTCCATGGGTAACTGGCAAAAGTTGAAAATTTTATATTTTAGCTATAGCATCTTGGAAGAAGAAAAGAAAGGTTCAAAAGCTATCTATGAAACTTATTCCAAGTCTTGATTGAACTATTAGAAAGTTCCCTCAACCATAATGATTCATCTATGGTCAATGAGAATGGGAAAAACCTTAGTCTCGATGCTTGCTAATATACCTCGAAATGGTATATGAAGTGCAAATCCTGATAAAGTTTTCAAGATACATGTTCGCATCATCTGTCGACAACCCCCAAAACACACCCTTTAAATTCAGCAATTAGATAATTACACTTGTGATATTGAACTTAATATTTGGGGGTAAAGTAGGATGAATGATGGCTACAATCTCAGTAAGCTTAATATATCCCATATCCCCATCCTATATCTCACTACATTCTGGATATAGTAAAGTTGCATGATGCGCTAGTGTCCATTATTTTAGACTAAGGTATGTAGTTTTTTTCTAATGTTTGGTGTTCGTTTCAGAAAGTTTTGGGTACCCAGCTTAACCTTAAAACCTCCTTACACCCACAAATAGATGGACAAGTAGAATTAACTATTCAGACTTTAGCGGATATTCTAAGGGCATGTATGATTGATTTTAAGGGAAGTTTGGTGGATTATTTTCTCCTTATTGAGTTTGAGTATAATAACAATTATCATTAAAGAATTATCGCTTCTTTTGAGATTCTCTATAGAGGGAGGTATAGGTCTCTTATTTGATGGTTTGAGGTTGGTGATACTAGGTTTTTTGGTCCTGACCTAGTTCACCAGGCCATGGAGAAGGTGAAAGTAATTAGTAAAAAACTTCAGACTGATCAGAGTTACCAAACGTTTTATGCGGATATTAGGTGAAGAGAATTGAAGTTTGAAGTTAATGATTGGGTATTCCTAAAAGAGTCTTCTATAAAAAGAGTCATGAGATTTTATAAGAAGGGGAAGCTCAGTCCCTACTACACCGGTCCCTATCATATTTTGATGATTGTTGGAAATGTTGCTTGTAACTTTTATTTGCTGGCGAGTTTGGGTTCTATTCATCCCAGGTTTCATGTGTCCATGCTAAAAAAGTGTATGGTTATCCTTCCTAGATATTTCCTTTTGAGGGTATTATTCTAATAGATTACTTGTCTAATGAAAAGGTACCAATTGAGATATTGGATAGATAACTTCATAAATTAAGAACAAAGGACGTTGCTTCAGTTAATGTCTTTTAGATAATTTAAAAGTTAGAAGAGGCTACATGGGAAGCTGATGATATGAAGTGTAAATTCCCTTTATTGTTCCCCGTATTTGATGGGAGTGCTTAAGGTATGGATTTCAATTTCCTCTTGTTACTTTATGTGTTTGTCCCTTGATTCTGGTGTATTCTTACAATTGTCATGCTAAAAGTGTCCTAGCTCATCATTTGGTGATGAATGATCCTAAGGTGGGGGATAATGTGTGGCCCTTACAAATTTTATCATTTTATTTTTTACCCTCTCATATTTGTAATATCAATTTTTGACTTTAATTATATTTAGGGATATAAAGAGATTTATATGGGAAATTTTTAGAATTTTTAAAAGTGTTCGGGGCTAATTTTGAATATCAAGGTAGTGAGGCTCAACGATGTCATTATGCTACCGAGGTTAGCCTCTGCGATATTGGTGTGGCATAGAGGTTAACCTCTGTGATAAGGCCAGGCCATATTGAGGTGCAAATTTTATCCAGTTTTGTGTCTTCCACTAGGTGGTGAGGGTCTTTTGGTCTTTGTACCCCTTGTACAAACTTTAAACATAAAATAATCACCTTTTATTAAGTTTTAACAGATAAAAATCACTTATTCTCTCTTAAAACTCAATACCTGAGAACATTCAATGTTTTCATAGAGAATTCATCATTTAGGCTCCAAACATCAAATTGACTTTATTTTCTTTTTTATTTCGAGCATGTTTCTCTTTCCTAACCTTAATTTTACATTGTTGCATTAGTTGGATAGATTTTCATAAGATTTAAATTGTAAGTTTTGAAATTAGGTTGAGGGGTTTTAGTTGTTACTAATTGAACTACTTGTTCCATGTTTTAAATTTATTATTCATGCTTTTAAATTGACGTTTTTGGGACTGAATTGGTACATTATTTAAATAGTTGGAATAGGGGACATGGGTTTCTCAAAATTGGATGAATTTTGGCTTGGAATTGCATGACACTTAACCCACTTTGTAAATTTGATTTTTATTATTTAAAATTGCATAGTTTAACTTGGTTTTGAACTCAATGCATTGAATTACGTGATAAATAGATATAAAAGATTATTTGTATGGCCTGGGTGGCCATGGATTCCATTTAATGGAACTTGTGAGTGTAATTTGGTTGTGTGAATTGATTTGGCATGTTTAATTGTGCTTACAAGCATAATTGCATGACGATACCAAGTGGTAAATGCCCTAATGGATGACTCCCAGGTTAACGGTTGGAATTATGTGTAAATTATTTTAATTTGGGCGTATAGAGGGTTGTGTAGCTCACTGTGAAGGTGTAAGTCTTGGGGGACAAACACTGGAAAACATATTTGCTGGTGTTAGGGGTTTTTTTAATCGTGTGCTTGAGACACACTTTTTATATATATATTTAGGACTCTATTGTCCATGGTGGCTTTAGTTTTTCCTTTGTTAGTGTGGCTAACATACTCTGAGGCCCTTTCAGGAGTGGGAGTTGAACCCATATAGTCCATGGGTGCCTTTAGGATAGATCGAGCTACATAGTCGATGGTAATGGTTATGGAACTCTTATGTTCATGACCCTTACCCTATCCTGGCATTTTTATATCTATATATAAATATATGATGTGGATTTTATTGATTTTAGACATGGCATTATGCTATCTCTTCCCCTGAGTTACATGCCAGTGCTTATCCCACTAGCCATCCTAGAACGCTACATCATTTCAAGATGTAGTGTCTGAAGACTTTTTTGTTGCTCATGTGCATCTTTAGATGGATTAACATGTCTATTGAGCTGCTTTAAGGTGGTGGGCCTCCATACTTCAGAAGGCCATATCATTTCATCATTCTTTTATTATTGACTCAGTACCTATTGATTCTTTTTGGTCATAGTTAGGGTCATGTCCCACCTTAGTTACTATTCTACTTTTAGAGGCTATTATTGACAGATATGGGTTGGTTGGTTGTCGTATTACTCTTAGTCTTCTTTAGTGTTACTTATCCTTTTTCTTATTACTGATTAATTGGATTCCACAATTTTTTTAGTTTCTGTGTACTGATGAGGTTAGAAAATTGGGGTGGTCTTCGGTCCATGGTAGGCTTGAAATATCCATTATAGCCAGGCTCGGGGTTAGGTCGTGATAGTTTCCTTTGTTATTTTGAGATACTATAAATATTCCTTGGTTATCCTTGCAATAGGTTTTGCACATTATACTCATAAAAATATATTTTTATTCTAAGATTGACTTTTGATCTTTGTATTCTTAAGTTCTTGTTTTTTGGGTTAATCAACTAATTTGAGACTTTGGGTTTTATTTTTCATTATTAAAAGATTAAAGCTATGCTTTCTTTATCGAACTCCATGGATTATTTTACAACTATAAGCGTCTAATTCTCTTAACTACGGTAATGGAACCCTAGTAGATTATAAAGTAGAAAAAGTATGAGGTTCTGCAAGATTAATGTTTACATATGTATTATGATCTTCTTTAGTGTAATTGCTTTCTTAGTGGTGGCCAACTCTAAGAAATAGTCTGTATGTAAGATTGTCTTCACAAAAGATATCTAGATTGGGAAAAGGGATTACAATAGTGATTCGAGGCTATTGAACCTCGTCTAATAACATGAGACCACAAGGTAATAGTTAAACTTCGAACAAAGACAAGGGTTAGCAAGGAGATACTCTGAGACTTATAAGGTAAAGGGTGTGATTTATCCACCCGTTCATAAAATGGTTGGTAATACCTAACTTGTCAGATTTGGCATGTGTGGTTGTAGGATAGTTGGATTAAGCATATGAAACCTTTGTAGTTAGTAAGCCATAGGGAACAAAGTCCTACTGTTCTTCTCAAATTTTTTACAACTAAAAGGTTTCACAATTTATTACCTTTTATGATTTACTACAAATTCCCCCAATTACTTTACTAAACGTCTGGCTAATTCAGCATGTGTGAAAGATGAGTTCTACCTATTCCCTATGTGATCAAACCCAAGCTAGTTAGGTTACTATAATTTGACAACGACTGCATTGTATCTTCTTGGAGGGTATAGTTTGGGCCATATCACTACCCCTCCTATATTTTGTTACTAACCATATGTTATGTAGATTTAACATTATGACCATTGTTAAATTTTTTATTGCATTAGTAGCACTGATGGGATAATTGTTGCTTAGCATTGCATGAATCAAATAGGTAGTAGTTGTTACTTTAACTTTTTACTCTGTGAGTGTGAGGTATTTACATAGTTCACTTTGTATGTGCAATCTAGAACTTTCTCGGTTAGTCTTGCCTAGGTTGTAGGATAATTGGTTAGGAAATGATAATAGGCCATTCTTGAAAAAGTCCACTTTTATCCTAAACAACTGACCAAATGAAAATAAGTACCTATTGATCCCAACTTTGCACTAAAAGTGATTGATTTTCTTATACTAACCTATATATTCACCTTTTTAGTTTAATCACAATGAACCTTTTTTGGACCTGGATCCTCATTAGATTTTGTGTGCCCCTCCTTAACCATATGTACCGTACCTTCCCCCAAGCCTTCATTACAAGTAAATAAAAGTCCTGTAATAATCCAAGTCCAATTGTCCAAATAAATTGAAATCAGAAATAAGGGCAAGCATAAGATATTTCATGCATAATGTTTGAATTCTATGTTTGCACTAGTGCTTTGATGTAGTCCCTGTATTGATATTTATTATGATACTTTTACAATATAGAACTTCATTACTTGGAGGGTACATGTGTTGCATTGTTAACTGCTTATTTATTCAGGGAATATTATTTGAATAAATGCTTGGTTGTTTGTTCGTAACATGAGGCCATCACTTGATCCTTTTCGTGTCATAATATTATGATACATGTACACACATAATGGTTATAAAAGTTTTGTATAGGAGGGGAGTTGAAATTTTTAGTTGAACTGAATGAATTGACTGCCTTAGCTATATTATGTTTCCCTTAATTAAGCATCTTGGGTCTTTATTGTGTTTTCATTTACCCGAGGACATGCAAACATTCTACATTGAGGGTGTTGTTATGCCATTGTTGTATGTTGATGTGCAATGGTTTAATGTTCCTTTAAATGCTTAAAACAGGGATATTTGCAAGCACTTAGGTATTTTTGTTGGGTATAATGTGTTTTTGTGTTTATTGTGTAGAAAAACAAGTTTCGGAGGAAAAATGAGAAAAAAAGATAGAAATTTTCTTAGTAGGAAGCCGACAAGTTAATCCACAACTTCTAGGTTGGACCTATGATTCGTGGGTGGTTTTGTGAGTTGAGTTCAAAATCTAAAAGATGAAGTCTGATTCCTATGAGCTGATCCAAGCTTTGTGACTCCAACGCTTGACTCGTGGGTGGAAGTCATAATTCAAGTAATAAAGATTGAACATGATCAAGATTTCTATAATGGAGAGCCAGGACTCATGGGTCTGATCCACGACCCAACCCATAAGTCTTATGGTGCTGCAAACCTATTTTTCCTACAAAATGTAGGATAGGTTTCATTTTGTATCTATAAATACTCCAATTGTTTTTATGATGATTTTACACACTTTTACATTATATTGAGAGTCTTAGACTTTTCATTGGTCTTGGAACTTTTTAAATAAAAATTAAGAGACCCAGGATGGGCCAGGGCTTGAGCAATACCTCCAAGTTTTCTAGTTCATCAAAAAAACAAATACAAAGTGTTGGAATAGGACAAAATCTCCCATTGAGTATTGCATGTTGGGTCTACTTTTAATTCAGTAGCTATTTTATTCAATTGGAGAGGAGTAATTTTGGCGATATCACTTAGTATATTCAAAGTACTAATTTACTAATTATAGACTTTTCTATGCTATATTATTTTCTAATGTAGATTCAGGTTCTCATACCCAACTATGTAGTGAGATAAGCTCCAACATCAAATTCAATAACAATATTGGTGAGTCCTCATCATTCGAGCACATACTTTTGTTTTGATTATCTTTCGTCCACTCTTTATTTAATAATAGTACCATAGAGTTTTCTAGGGTCTTATCCCAACAATCCACAAGTTTTAGTTAGGGCTTTAAAACCTAGTTACTCAATTCAATTTCACTTAGATTTCAAATTTGTTAGGTTATAAATTTAGCTATTTAAAGTTACCCATTTCAATTATCTTTATGCTTCTGCACAATACTTGTTTTCATAATTAAGTAGTATGCCAATATCAAGGTTTAACTTATGACAACTTGTGTTTATAAGTATTGTGTTTCGTCTAGGGTGTAGTGTTAGGTCATGACTATTTTGGAATCTTAAACATCTTTGTTTTTGGACCTTAGTAAATTTCCTAGAATTTTAGTGTCTAGACTTAATATGACTCGAGGGTACGATCCATATGATGGGGTACGGATGATATGGTCCAGCCGTATGCTGACCAGTATTGGTTGGTGGGATAGATTTTGGTTAATGGAATGGATATGACTATAGGGTATGAGTTGTATTCTTTGGTACAAATCATTTGCTTCCTTAACTTAATCTTAAAATTGATTACTTAGGTTGGATTTAAGTATGAGTGGCTCACTATAATCCATGCCCCAGGGTACAAGTCATACATTGGAGTGGTATGATTGATAACGTCTAAATCTTCTTTTGGGTTAAATCTGACAGGGGTACGAATGAATGGTACTAATCATACTCATATGAACAACTTAGCTAGATTAGTCGTATGATGGATAGTGTTGGATCTAAAGGTTGAGGCTATGATCTGAGTGGAGGGTATTCTGGACATTTCCCTACTTATCCTAATTAGGTCTCCTAACTTCTAACCTACTTCGAAGGTTATTTATCCTATTATTCTATTCATTACCACTTAGAAACTCTTCTAAAACACTCTATAATTCTCTCAAAGCTATTGGGCAAGGACAGTTGGGGTTTTAACTAGAGTATTAATTTGGGGCTTTTCTTGGTGATTTATTTCCACCATCATCTTTGTTTAAGGAATGGTCTCTTCCTTCATTGTTAATTCTAACTAGATGCATTGGGTTTTATGAATGTTTTCATGACTTTATTAATTATATGATTTTGCTTTTTAAATTTGAATTTAGGGTTTTTGATATTAAATAGTTGGTTATGGTTTTTCATGGTTTTAATTATACTTAATATGAATTAATAGTTTTTTGGATAATTTGATTGCATGGGAATGGTTTAATGGTAATTAGAATTGGTTTTGCTTTCCCCAATGTATTTGACAAAATGCCTATAATAAAATTTTCATTGCAGTGAGTATTTTAGTGGAACTCTTGCTTGTTTGAAACTTGCTAAAGGAATTATGCATGGTTTAAATGGCTAAATGGGTATTCTTGTGTAGTACATAGAATACCCCAAGTTGTTTTATATTGTAAATGGAAGGTCACTTTGAAGTCCTCTTAAACCTATATATCGTTGGTTATGGATAGTACTCTCAAGTATGGCCGGTATTACGATACCACCACTAAATAGCCTTGGTTAATAAATGGCAAATGGATTGATTGGTTACTTGATAAAGGTTTTAATTGGGCAATAATAGCGGATGTGTTGTAAAGCCATGGAAGGTTGAGGTCCCGGGGGCCAAAAATTGGAAATACATATTTGTTGGCGTGATGTTTGCCATGGTGATCGTGTGCATGATGTCACACTATATTTTGGGTAGATGTACTAGTCTTCCAAGGTTTTCTCCCATGGTCATGCAACTTCACGCATTGAAGCCTTTTTGGCAAGGGGAGCTAAACCCATATATCCCGTGGGTAGTTTAGGACGACAAAGCTACACAATCCAGGTATAGGTTTTAAAGACATGTTAAACCCAGTCCCCTTTCTCGACATGATGTTATATATATATATGTATGGTTGTGTGCATATGGATTGTTTTACTTGATTTCATAAATGGGATTATTTTAACCTTATCATGAGATCATTCTAGTGTTCACCCGCTAACCCGTCTACTAGCGGTTGTATACCAATGCTATGCATGAACCGATCGTTCTACTCTTCCTACATAGTGATTGACTTAGGGATCAGCATTTGGACTGAAGTGGTAATCTTCCATCCTTTTGGAAGGCTCTATTTTATGTTATTGATATTTCTATAAACTTAATTTTATTTTGGATATTTGTTTTGGCCATGGTTGGGGGCATGTGCAAACAAACTTTTAATACTCTTTTTGTTAGAGGCTTTGTGGTACTACTCTAGGTTGGAATGGCTGAGATCGATATATGTGTAAACCTTAGGATTGGTATTAGTAGTGAGGATGGCATCATTGGACAAATTTCTTACTATTGCATCATTTTTCATATTGGGATTAGTTATACTTTGTTTTGGAACATCTTTGGTTATGGCCTGGTTTATGGCCCTTGTTTTGGTATTGGTTTAATATGGTTGGATTATTGGTATGGGATGGTTGGACTCAGTTGGGTTGGTCAAAGTTGTAATCTTATCCTAGAGTCTTCATATAAGCTATTACACTATCTTATTACATGCTAGAAATTCAGCTAACTCAGGGCAGGCAGCAGGAGGTTGGGTTGGGTCTTGGGGATAGTCTTTGGTCCCGATCAGACATGGGTTGCCTATTATGATAAAGCCCCAAGTCTGGTTATTTTAAGTTAGTATCAGAGCCTAGGTTCCGGATCAATTAGAAGTCTACAAAGTTGTGTAGAGTAGAGTATCATTTAAGGGTGTATAGCGCGCCACACTCATAAAGAAGAGGCTACAAGGAATTTAGTAATGTCTTGCTTTCTTATTATTCTATTTTAAAGCGTGGAGTCTCTATCCTAAAATCTTCTCTAATCCTTATTATTTCATCTTTCAGATCATGCCTCATATATTTGGAACACAAGAAAATTCTTCTACCCCATCTAAGAGTAATGATGACGGGGAGCATCCTCCTTCAAGGATTCATCTTCAATCTCACCATCCTATCCCTGATAGTTCTGGAGTTCCAGTGGTTTCTACTAGTCCACCTAAAGGCATGGTAACTAATATAGAATTCTATCAGTTTATTCATATTATGCTTAGATGGTCGCTACTTAGGCTGAGCAGGGTGTGATTGATTCTATGTTTACTGAGGCCACTAGGGTTGGCAAATTTATTAAAATAGACCCTCTCACTTTTTCTGGAGTAAAGGTGGATAAGGATCCACAGGGGTTCTTAGATAAAATAGTAAAGATATTCCAGGTGATGCATGCTACCAATACGGAGGGGGTAAACTTTATATCTTATTAGCTCAAAGATATTACATATTATTCGTTTGAATATTAGGGCAGGGATAGGGGTGAGGTAAAAGAATTAGTCTTGTGGGATACTTTTTCCAAGGCGTTCTAAAATCATTTAGTTCCCTAATAGCTGAGAAAAGCAATGATGGAGGAGTTTGTCAACATCAAGCGAGGGAGGATTTCTATCAAGGAATATGCCTTCAAGTTTCACCAATTGTCAAGGTATGCTCTTAATTTAGTTAATGATATTTGGGCAAGAATAAGGAAGTTCGCTTCTGGGTTGAATTGGGATTTGATATTCGAGAGCAAGACTTCTTTTGTAATTAAAGATATGGACATATCTAGGTTGACTATTCACATGTAGCAAGTGGAGAAAGAAAAAAAATAGGTGGAGTTTGGGGATAGACAGGGTAAGAGAAATAGGTTTTCTGACCAAGGAGGTGATCAGTCTCAGGGGTGTTACGATGGTGGCAAATAGGTAAAAAAGAAGTGGGGAAGTTCAGGTTCTTACTGTTCTGCTGGTGCTCCTTACTAGGTGGGTGACAAACGTCATCAAGATGGTGACAATTTCTGGGCACATGGTGCCCAATCTTAGGCAGGTGAAGGTCAGTCAGTTACCTTATTCCCTCTTGTCCATTATTTGGTCATCCTCATCGGGGTTGTTGCGATGAAGGAAGGAACATATACTTCAAGTGTAACCAGGCATGCCATCAGCTTAGGGATTGTCTTATTAATAAGGTTTCTATGGGGGTAAATAAGAAGGTTCCTGTGGCTTTATCTTCTACTCCTACACCTAGTGGTTTGGCATCTTATTTTTGTACTACTCCCAGTTTTAGTTTTAGTCTGAATAGGTTGTATCCTTTGGCTTCACGATAGGAATCTGATGCATTACATGATGTCGTTACTGGTATATTACAGTTTTTATCTCCTGAAGTATAATGTTTGCTTAATCTGGGGTCCACTCTCTCCTATGTTACTCCTTATAGCACTACATCTTTTGGTTTCAATTCAGAAGTTATTTTGGATCCTTTTTCTATTTCTTTTGGTACAACTTAAGTCAGGGTAATCTAGACATTTTCCTACTTATCCTAATAAGGTCCCACGACTTCTAACCTACTTGGAAGGTTATTTTCCATATTATTTCATTCATTAACACTTAGAAACTCTTCTAAAACACTCAATAATTTTCTTAAAAGCTTTAGGGAAAGAAAGATAGGTTTAAACTAGAGGATTAATTTGGGGCTTATCTTGGTGATTTTTTTCCATCATCATCTTGGTTTAAGGCATGTTTTCTTCCTTCATTGTTAATTCTAACTAGAAGCATGGGTTTTATAAATGTTTTCATGACTTCATTAATTAGCTGATTTTCATTTTCAGATATGAATAGGGGTTTTTTGATATTAAATTGTTTGTTATGGTTTCGCATGGTTTTAATAATTCTTTATGTGCATTAATTGTGTTTTTTGATAATTGGATTACATGGGAATGGTTTAATTGTAATTGAAATTGGTTTTGGTTATATTATGCCCCCAATGTGTTTGACAAAATTCCTACAATAATGTTTTAATTGCCTTGAGTATTTTCACAGAGTTATTCCTTGTTTTAAAACTTGCTAACAAAATTATGCATTGTTTAAATGACTTCAAAAGTTAAATGGCTAAATTGTTATTCTTGTGGGGTACATAGAATCCCCTAAGTGGTTTGATATGATAAATAGGAGGGCACTTGGAAATCCCCTTAAACCAATATATGGTTGGCTATAGATAGTACTTGCAAGTATTGTCGTTATGACGATACCACCGCTAAATGTCCTTGGTTAATAAATGTTAAATGAATTGATTGGTTTCTTTGTAATGGTTTAAATTGGGCAATAATGACGGGATGTGTAGCAAAGCTGTGGAAGGTGGAAGTCCCGGGTGGACAAAAACTTAAAAATTATATTTACCGATATGTGGCTGGTCTTGGTGACTGTATGCATGATGTCACACTATATTTTTGGGGAATGTATGATTCATCAAAGGTTTTCTTTCCTAGTCGTGCGGCTTCATGCATAGGGGCCTTTTCAGTAGGGGGATGAACCAATATAGCCCATGGGTGGTTTAGGATGGCAAAGGTACACAACCCAACTAAAGGTTTTAAAGGCATGAAAAAACTGGTCCCTTTTCCTGACATGGTTATATATATATGTATGGTTGTCTGCATACGTATGGTTTTAATTGGATATATGAAGGGCATTATTTAATCCTTATCCCGATATCATGCTAGTGTTCACCTGTTAATATATCTATTGCGGGATGTATGCCCACTTTATTATGGAACCGACCGTTCTACTCTTACATAGTGATTGACTCGAAGACTAGCATTTAGAATGAATTGATGAGATTCCATTCTTTTGGAAGGACACTGGATTTTATTTTTGATACTGGTTTTGGCCATGGTTGGGGTCATATCCTAATAAAATTGTATTTCTCTTTTGGTTAGAGACTTTTTGGTTCTACTATGGGTTGGAATAGGTAGGATCGATATAGGCTTCATCCTTAGCATTGGTATTGGTATTTTGGCTGGCATCATCGGACATAATTTCTCACTTTTCCATCATATTTCATTTTTGGATTAGTTAAACTATGTTTTGGAACATCCTTGGTTATGGCCTGGTTTATGGCCCTTGTTTTGGTATTTGTTTTGTATGTTTGGATTGTTGGTATGGGATGGTTGGACTCGGTTGGGCCAGTCACGATTGTGATCTTACCCTAGAGTCTTCATATGAGCTTTTACAATATCTTATTACATGCTTTAAATCCAGCCAACTCAGGAAAAGTAGTTGGAGGTAGTGTTAGGTTATGGGGGTGATATCCTATCGCAGCCGGACTTGGGACACCCTTTAGGACAAGGCCCCTGGTCGGGTTGCATCAGTATCAGATCACTAGGTTCAAAAGTTGTAGGATGTTTTAAAAGATGCATTTAGTAAAATGTGCAACACTTCTAAGGGATAGGCAATGAGAATTTTTATAAAACCATCCCTTTTTTCATGTTCACTTTTGTGTAATAGATTTTTTCAATATCTACTCCCTTCTAATTTATTCGTTATTTGTTTCAGATAATTCCTACATAGAGAAACAACTAATATAGAAATGGTCAAAATGTAAACCCATTTGCAATATATAATAACGAGGTTATTGGTGATGAGTTCCAAATTCCATCTAGATGTTGGCACATGCAATGAGAAATTAGACTAACTTGTAAGTAAGATTTTGATTAACCTAAATAGTTCTTTGGTTACTTCTAGAGTTATGATCTTATTAGGATAAATTCGCTCAAGGTCTTTTGCTTGAAGTTGGCAGAGGACCTATAAGTTTTTAATAATAAGGTGAAAAAATTCTCTAGGTGATATAATTGTTTGGGGTTTAGAGGGTTAATATAGCTTTCTCTGAGCTATGGGATATTTTTCCTATATGGTTTACTCAGTTGAAGGACAATCATGACAGAAATTAACCTTCTAATGGGACAAGTAAATTTGAGTACAATCAGCAGAGGTCCCTTGATGAGAATCGATCTTTCTATAAAAATCATCACCACCAGCACCTTTATTAGCTAGTTTTTCCTCTCCAGAAGACATACCCTGATAAGATCTAAAGAGTAGGTTAGTATGATCTCTTTAGTCTACTAGTATTGTTAAAGGAAAGAGGGATACTTTGGGTATGGTATAAGTGGTGACAAACTGAGAGACTAAATCTTTACAAAGCATGGTAGTGTAGTAAGTCAGGCTTATACAACTTCTTCAATAGCTCTATCAGGTCACCCAACTCAGTTGGGTGCCTCTTCAAGTGTAGGCAGTGATCAGTATCAAAACTACTGTAATGCACTCTTATCTAACCAGGATCAGGAGATCTCCCTTAATATAATTACTGTTATGTTATATGTCTTTTCTTATAATGTATATAATCAGCATGACCCAAGCACTACTTTGTCTTTCAGAACCCCATATATTGATTTTAAATTTTGAGTCATTCCTGAGTAACTCCTATAATTCTTTTCTATTTCTATTCTAGTGGATGAGCTAGTCAAAGATAAAGGGGTATACAAAAAATTGCATATTTTTAGTCCTTCATAGAGTCACCATAATTGATCTAGTTTAGTTAGACATAGAAAACTTTGGTGTTATTCTTGGCATTTATTTGTTATATTCCTATTATGAATTAGTCACCTACAAAACTTAATCTTTAAGATTTAGTTCCCATATAAGTTATGCTTAGAGTGCAAAGTCAATCCTACAATAACTATAGGTAGCTTCATATCTTACCTTAAGTTTAGGAAGATGATGTCTAAAGGTTATATCTATAACCTCGTTTGGGTTAAGGAATCTAAATAGAAGACCCCATCTCTTCACCCAGTTCCAGTTGTTCATGATTTATCATAAGTATTTTTTGAGGACTTTCTTGGAGTCCCTCTTAAATAGAAGATGACTTTTGGATATAACTTTTTCCATATACACATCAGTTATCTAATCCTTCTAAAAAATTTAATACAACTGATCATAAGGCATTGAAATAGTAGTTGAATGACCTATTGGTAAAGATTTCTGACCCAGTATTTTCATATTGAGTACTACAATTCTTTTCCTCCATATAAAACATAGATCTGTCGGAATGTATATTTACTACCACTAGTTAAACAAGGTCACAATCAAGAAAAATTATCCCATCCCTAGTATTTATTCATTGTTTAACAAGCTTCAATGTTCTAGTTGTTTCTTTAAGACTGACCCCAGATACATTTTCCCATCAGCTCAGGGTTAGGGGGTGTCAAATCCTAAAGATGTAAAACCTCAATTTCGTACCCCGGACACTACACGATGCTAGCGACCCCAAAGGGCCACCAACTATCCCATGACTGGTACTTGCTGTGAGCATTGAATAATAATAACACAGTAACATAACATAACTGAAATAAATGCGGAAGTTAGGCTGAAAATGCCATAAGGTTCCTAATTAAAAGACCAATACTGAATATTGAAAGCTGAATACTGAAAATTGAAACACCCATCTGAAATACTCTAGTTTAAAAGCCTCTAACTGTCTGAATTATAGAGTTGATTGGACAAGGCCCCAACTAACTATGACTACTGAAAACTATACTAAAATATTGAATAATACTCCATCCTCAAAATATAAGTACTAACCTTTAAGTCTACTGCCCATAGGCTGGGAAGCTAAGTACGGTCAGGAGCCCGTGCGTCTGAACCTATAATATAGGATATAATAGCGCAAAACAAAAGTATGTGTCAGTTCTTTAAATGTAGCGGTATGCTAAGCAAGGTAGCATAATAGGCATGGGTTCATATGCATGAGCAATAACTGACTGAGTAAAATGAACATAACTGAATGAGAGAACATGCATGAATACATTAACTGGAATTGAAATCAAGTTAACACTAGTTACTTAGTTTGGAATATTGATTAATGGATATCTGAGTTTACTGACACTGTAATATTGATAACTGAGTGATTATCTCTAACAGTCCTAATTGATAATTGGGTGACTATTTTTGGCAGTCCTTATTCTGTAGAACTGAACTAAGCTCTATATGAGCTAGGTGACTGTATCTGACAGTCCTGATTCTGTAGAACTAAACTAAGTTCTATACTGAGACTGAAATTAAAACTAAAGCTAAAACTGTGGGAGGTAATCATCTAACCAAAATGCCCCTCTCTGAATGGACTAGGGTATAACCTATAACCCCAGTTTGAAGGGTGTCAGTACCGTGCCACGAGTAAAGATAAGCTGTGAGTTAACCCTCTTTGACAGAAATCTCTTTCTTCAACCCTCGTTGGTAGGGAAACTCATACGAGATATATCAACCCTAGTCTGGCAGGAAGATATATTGACCTACGCTGGCCAAATAGTTTTGTAACGTGAGGATTACTACTAAGGATCAAGCCCTATACTAGCAGGAATGCCCCCATCCTTGGGTTTGCTCGGTGCTGAATTCTATTTCCTACTAAATAGACATTGAACTAATTTCTAGTTCATACTAGGCTTGACTAAATTGTTACTGATCATACTATCGAACTGAATTGAACTAAGTTCACTGATGGATTACTACTGAATCTTGTTAACTGACTAAGTTCACTGAATTCTGAACTACATATAGAACTAAGAATATGATTGATTACAAAGTAATACTATTCGTAACACAACTGAGATTGTTCTATAAAAACTGCAGTACTAGGTAAACAACTATATTTTTTCGGTATTGAATACCCTCAGGACTCGATAGCATGAAAAGTAAATCATAGAGTAAACTTGAAAAGCACAACACGGTGCACTTTTTAATAACTCATCCATAGGGATATTTTATCAAACACTAGTAAGATATAATTTTACACATATACTAGAATGACATGATTTTTTCTCCTTTAATTCACAAGAACATTTTAACAAATACTTGGGGAGCTCAACTATGCACATGATACTAAAAAAACATATAGGTATCATAACATAAATTCATAAATTCACAAATTCAATGGATTTAACATGAATTCACATGATACTATACACATGATGATCAATTCAACATTAATTTTGTAATAAACCATGGATTAGAAACCCAATTAATATTGTAATAATTAATAGACTTAAATCCAATCATGGAAATCATTAAATTAATCTACTAGAAGTTTAAAATAGTTTTTTTGACTCCAAGGGTAAAAGGAACCCTTGGATGAACATTTCTATAATACCTCGCATGTTTCTAAACTAGGAAGTGAATAAGTATTCCTATGTATAAAATCTCCTATCCTTTGATTCATACTTGAGTACATGACTTACAATGAATATCTTAGTGTTAGGATAGATTATGATTCATTAAGCATGTTCATATGAGTCACTTAAGGTAATACAAGCTAAGAGTTTTTGAATCCATCAAGTTTTATTGTTTGATTTTGCAAGGATCATCTTTGAACGAGTATAACTCGATGTTAGTTTGGTATTTTTTTCTGATTTAGACCCACCAAATTGTGGAGAATCAAATTAGCTTTTCAACGATACAAATTTTGCCTTAATCCAATACCCGAGCAAAAAGTTATGTCTATTTTCGTGAGAGACAGTAAGGATAGGCGATTGGTTAGGCGCCGCCCAACCAAACATAGGTTATTGGTTAGGCGCCGCCCAACCTAGCTAAGGCAATCACTTGGGCCCCATCTAAGTCAATTCTCGATGCCAAAAACACTCTGTTTTGAGTTATTTTAAGGGTAATTAAGTCTTCTAACACTCCTTACACGTCCCTAAACTTAACACTACAAAATATATAGCTTCTAAACATATTACAACCCTATTATCATCTCAAAGCTCATCATCCAAGAGCACTAAAAGAGAAAAAAACTAGGGTTGAGTAACTAAGCTTGAAGATCCGATTTCGAGGAAATTCCTTCGTTAATCATCAAGAATCTTCCTTCTAAGGTATGCGTGAGTTGATTCATGGTCTCTTTTTGTCCATGAAGCTCAAGAACCATCTTCTAAATTTTTTACTATGATGTTTATGTTGTTGGTGGTTGATTTTCATGTGGTTGGAGTTTGATGATGCCTAAGATGGGATCTTTGTATGTTTATTGTGAGGATATGCTGGTATTAAACGTATAAATATGTGAAATTGGTGGTTGAATATTTGTAATCTTGATGAATCTACCTATGAATAAGATGTGCATGTAAGGTGTTGTTAAAAATACCTAAGGAAATACAAATCAAGCTTTTATGACATAACAAGTCCTAAATGACTATTCCATGTTCTAAGTTTATGTTCAACGTGATCCCCGTGCTATTTTCTTGAATTGAAGAAGTTGTATGAGATGCTCTTAATATTGTTACGATTTGGAATGACCATGTTATTGAAGCCATGCAAGTATGTACATGTTGTGTTCATTCCTGATCATGTGATAGTTTGTTGAGAATCATTCTTATTATGAAAGCCTTACTTATGATATTGTGAATTGTGGACTCAAATCTTTTAATCAAGTCATGTCATGTGTGTAAGTTTCCTTTAGCTCTGTGCCTAGGGCCATGTAATGTTTCACGTTATCCGAATTCAAGCTATGATTCCATAGAGTTCAGTCAGTCTTGTGACTCGGGAAAACCTCATGATCTTAGTCAGTTGTCAGATATCTGCAACATTTTGCCAGTGAACGGAATTCAGTAAGATTAAGTTATTCACAGTTAGTTATTCATGTCCAGTCCCTCCAGTTGGGAGTAGAGGTTAGCACCGAGTGAACCCAAGGATGGGAACTCACCCGTCAGTTCAGGGTGTGATTCTTAGTAGTCATCCTTGTGTTCCAGAACTATGTAGCCAGCGTAGGTTGAGATATCTTAACCCGTCAGATTAGGGTTGATAAGGTTGCTTAACCCATCAATTTAGGGTTCCCACCATTCTTATTGAGTACCTACCAGATAAGTGTCACTAACAAGCTATCCTTACTCGTGGGACGGTATTGACACCCCTCCAGTCGGGGCAAAGATTGGACCCCAGCTTATCCATAATGGCATACCAGGGGCATTTCGGTTAAACACTACTTCCCACAGTTTTAGTATCAGTCATGATAGTTAATAGTAAACCATGATTATCTTACAGGTCTTGCTATCACATATTCACGGTCCCAGTTTCTATATATATTTGTTTGCACTCCCACGTTCATATTAGTCAGTCAGTGTTGTTCATGCATAAAACCCTTTATGTTTAGACTGCCTTCCTCGTATACTCAGTACTCCAGTTGTACTGACACAGTTACGCTATGGTTCTTTCTTTTCATGTTACACCATAGGTTTCGAGACACGAACTCCAGCCCAGCAGTAGCGGTAGCATTCCAGTCACAGAGACACAGTGAATCCTCATTGATTCGAGGACAATATGATTTGATACATTTATTTATTTCTTTAGTTTAGTTTTGTGAAATTAGTTGGAGACATGTTCCTTCAACTCCTTATTCAGATAGTTTAGAGGCTTTCAGATTTATGTTCAAATTTACGTTCAGACTTAGCTTTTAGATTGAGTTGTTTTAGGTATTTTCATCCACATGATTGTATTCAGTTGAACCTTATGGCCTTACAGTTCTATGTATTTCGCATTATTATATCATGATTTACAGTATCCAGGTACAGATATTAATCATGGGTTAGCTTGTGGTCTCTCAGGGTCATGAGCACCGTGTAGCATTCCAGTTCAGTGAATCGGGGTGTTACAAACTTGGTATCAAAGCGTAAGGTTTAATAGAGTCCTAGGAAGTCTGAAAGCCGCATCTAGTAGATTCTTGTACATGGATGTGTTGCGCGCCATATTTATGTGCGAGAGGCTATAAGATGTTTTAGGAACAGTCCCCTTTCTTCATTATTCATGTCATGCTAGTGAGCATAATGACAAGTTAAACTCTTAGTCTAATCCATTCTTCTCTTATTCCAGACCATGGCCCCAAAGAGTAGAAACTAGCCAGCAACTCAGCCCGAAGATCCTTTGAGCGAACATATTTCCCATGCGGAGTTTAGAGCCGCATTTACCACACTTGCTCAGTCCCTGGCGGCACAGAATAAATGTCCACCAGTAATTCCATCCAATCCAGTGGCCAATCCCAAAGAAGCTAGGGTTCGGGACTTTACCCGGATGAACCCTCCATCTTTCCATGGGTCTAAGTCTGATGAGGACCCTCAGGAGTTCATTGACCAAGTACAGAAAGTTATTGACATCATGGGTATGACTTCTATTGAGAGTGCTGAGTTAGCCGCCTACTAGTTACAGGATGTTGCTTATGATTGGTACAAACAGTGGAAGTTTGAGAGATTAGATGATATAGGCCCTATCGAGTGGAAGGAATTTGTCACGGCCTTCTTAGATAGATTCTTTTCCCAAGAGCTAAGGGAAGCCAAAGTTCTTGAGTTCATCAACCTCAGGCAGGGGAATATGACGGCTAGGGAGTATTCTCTGAGATTTACTCAGCTAGCTAGGTATGCTCCTCATGTGGTTGTAGATAATAGAGCTAAGATGAGCAAGTTCATATCAGGGGTCAATGATAGCATGGTAAATGAGTGTAGTTCTACGATGCTGATCAGTGATATGACCTTAGCCAGACTCATGACCCATGCCCAGCAAGTAGAAGAGCAGAAGTTTAAGACAAGGGAGAGACAGAATAAGAGAGCAAGGTCAGGTAACTTCAACTTTGCTCACCTCAATTCAGATGGAGGAAACCGTTCACAGTTTTGCTCCAATTCAGCTGTTCCAGCTCCTTCCTCTGCCAATGCACCAATGCAAAAGTTCAGAGATGGCAATAGAGACAAAGCGCCAGGCTCTAAATCTCAGGGCAGTGTTAGCAATACCCGAACGAATCCCCTTTGACAGACTTGTGGTAAGAACCACAAAGGAATTTATAAAGATGGTACTGATGTCTATTTTAATTGTCACAATCCAGGCCACAGGATTAGGGAGTGTCTGCAGTCAAGTCTTCAGGGTCAGCAAAATCATTCTACAGCTCAGTCCAGTCACCCAAACCAGCAAAGTGCCATTTCCAGTGCTACTAGTGGGCAATTCCCAAATAGACTCTATGCTCTTCAGTCTCGGCAGGATCAGGAAAATTCTCCTGATGTCGTTACTGGTATGTTACAGATTTTCCATGTTCATGTTTATGCTTTGCTAGATCCAGGTGCATCTTTGTTTTTTGTTACTCCATACATAGTAGGAAATTTCGGAATCAGTCCCAAAGTCCTAGCAGAGCCCTTCTCAGTCTCTACCCAAATGGGTAAAACCATCATAGCCTGGTGGGTATATAGTAACTGCCCGGTTATGATTTCACAGAAATCCATGTTAGTAGATTTAGTGGAGTTAGAGATGACTGATTTTGATGTTATTCTCGGCATGGATTGGCTTTATTCCTGCTATGCCACAGTCGACTACAAAAATTGGATTGTTCAATTTCAGTTCCTGAATGAGCCCGTCCTAGAGTGGAAGGGTAGCATTTCAGCGTTCAGGGGTCAACTTATTTCCTACCTTTGGCCAAGGAAAATAATTAATAAGGGGTGTGTGTATCATCTCGTTCATGTTAAGGATTCCAATTCTGAATCTCCCAGCCTCAAAACAGTCCCTTTTGTTACAGAATACTCAGATATCTTTCCCGAAGATCTTCTAGGCATTCCTCCCGAAAGGGAAATAGACTTCGACATAGACCTTCTTTTGGATACTCAACCTATTTCTATTCTACCATACAGAATGGCACCAGCAGAACTCAAGAAATTAAAAGACCAGTTGAAGGATCTCATAGATAAGAGAGTCATCAGACCCAGCATTTCCCCATGGGGTGCACCAGTATTATTCGTGCGCAGGAAAGACGGTTCTCTCAGGATGTGTATTGATTACTATCAACTCAACAAGGCCACGATCAAGAACAAATATCCTCTTCCCAGGATTGATGATCTATTCGACCAAATTCAGGGTGCCAGTTACTTCTCTAATATACACCTCAGATCAGGCTATCATCAGCTTAGAGTTAGAGAATGTGACATTCTAAAGATAGTTTTTCATACTCGGTAAGGTCACTTCAAATTTTTAGTCATGTCATTTGGTCTTACCAATGCCCCTACAACTTTTATGGATTTGATTAACCATGTTTTTTAGCAGTACTTGGACATATTTGTCATAGCCTTTATAGATGATATTCTGATCTATTCTCACACAGAGTGTGATCATGCAGACCATCTCAAGATCGTTCTTCAGACTCTCAGGGATCACCAGTTATTCGCTAAGTTCAGCAAGTGTGAATTTTGGCTAAGATCGGTAGCATTCCTTGGCCATATTGTTTCTGGTGATGGCATTAGAGTAGATCCTCAGAAAACCAAGGTAGTAAGAAACTAGCCCAGACCCATATCTCCATCAGATATTAGGAGTTTCTTGGGTTTGGCTGGCTATTACAGACGGTTTGCTATAGGATTTTGTTCTATTGCATCTCCCATGTCCAGGTTGACTCAGAATAAGATTAAGTTTCAGTGGTCAGATTCATGCGAGAAGAGCTTTCAAGAGTTGAAGACTCGAATCACCTCATCTCCAATTCTAGCTATTCCATATAGTTCAAATGGTTTTGTAGTCTATTGTGATGCATCCAGAGTGGGTTTAGGTTGTGTCCTCATGCAGTATGGTAAGGTCATAGTCTATGCCTCCAGACAGTTAAAGCCACATGAGAAGAATTATCCTACTCATGATCTTGAGTTAGCAACAGTAGTTTTTACCTTGAAGATTTGGAGGCATTTTCTTTATGGATTTCATGCATATGTCTTCACAAACCTTAAAAGCCTCCAGTATGTCTTTTCCCAGAAAGATCTCAATCTTTGCCAGAGAAGGTGGTTAGATCTCTTGAAGGATTATGACATGAGTGTTCTTTATCATCCAGGAAAGGCTAGTGTTGTGGCCGATGCTCTCAGTTGACTCTCCATGGGTAGTATTTCTCACGTTGAGAATAGTAAGAAAAAGATGGCTCAGAAGATCCATCATCTTGGCAGACTAGGCATTCGCTTAGTCGATTCTTCAAAGGGTGGTGTATGTGTTCATAGTAGTTCAGAGTCATTTCTAGTTTTTGAGGTGAAAGAGAAACAAGACAGGGATCCTAGCCTTATCAAGTTCAAAGAGTCAGTTTAGAATCAAAAAGTTGAGTTTTGTCCCAAGGGGGAGATGGTGTTCTTCGTTGTTAGGGTTGTCTATGTGTTCTAGGTGTAGATAAATTGAGGCAGTGAAATCTTGCAGAAGTGCATAGTGTGCAATACTCTATTCATCCAGGGGCCACTAAGATGTACTATGACATGCAGGAGATCTATTGGTGGAGTGGGATGAAGAGATATGTTCCAGAGTTTATGGCTAAGTGCTCTACATGTCAGCAGGTTAAGATATAGCATCAGAAACCTAGTGGCTCCATGCAAGAGTTCACCATTCCTAGTTGGAAGTGGGAAGAAGTTACCATGGACTTCGTGACGGTTTTGCCTAGAACTCTTCATCAGCATGATTTAGTCTGGGTCAATATAGATAGAATAACCAGGTCAGCTTCTTTCCTTCCTGTTTGTACTTCTTATTTCGTTGAGGATTAAGCAAAACTCTATATTAAGGAGTTAGTTAGTTTACACGGTGTTCCACTATCAATCATCTCAAATAGAGGTACCCAGTTCACTTCTTATTTTTAGAAAGCGTTCCAAAAGGGTCTCGGTACCCAAGTCCATCTCAGTACAGCATTTCATCCTCAGACAGATACTCAAGCATAGAGGACCATTCAGACACTTGAAGATATGCTAAGGGCATGTCCAATTGACTTCAAGGGAAGTTGGGATGACCACTTGCCTTTGATTGAGTTTGCATACAACAATAGCTATCATTCTAGTATTTAGATGGCTCCATTCGAAGCTTTCTATGGTAGTAGATGTAGATCTCCGATTGGTTGGTTCGAAGTTAGTGAGGCCTCAATCATAGGTCATGACTTAGTATTCAATCCCTTAGAGAAATTTTAGTTGATCAAAGAGTGACTCTGGGCTGCTCAGAGCTGATGACTATGTCTGTCTTAAGATCTCTCCTATAAAGGGAGTGAAGAGGTTCGACAAGAAAGGGAAATTCAGTCCCTGGTATGTCGGTCCCTTCAGAATTTTTTGTTTCTTAGGAAAGGTAGCTTATGAGCTTTAGTTGCCTTTAGATCTAGCCTCAGTCCATCCATCCTTCCATGTCTCTTTGCTAAATAAGTGTATAGGTGACCCAGCAGTTGTTGTCCCAATTCAGCGTATTGACAATCAGAATAGCCTCTCCTATGAAGAGATTCCAGTCAAAATCTTAGATTATCAGACTTGTAGATTGAGGAAAAATAAAGTCCCTCTAGTTAAGGTTCTTTGGCGAAATCAGTCTCATGAGGGTGCTACTTGGGAAGCAGAAGTAGATTTGCATACCAAGTATCCTCACCTCTTTCCCGCCAATTCATATCAAACTCAAGGTAACAGTTCTCTTTAATTTTATTCAGTTTCACGTTCATATTTCCTGTATAAACTTGGTACCTATTAATCGTTTCATACTCAGTCATCCATTCATGTGTCAGTTATCCATGAATCAATATGCATGAGTTCAGTATGTTTAGCATGTCGGTCATGAGATCAAGTTTTAGTTCTTTATGTTTAGTTCAGGTTCTATTATCTTGTATCCCTTCTCAGTAAATTCTCATTCGAGCATGAATGTTCCCAGGGGTAGATAATGTAATACCCCGCATCTTTCTAAGCTAGGAAGTGAATTAGTATTCCTACGTATGAAATCTCCTATCCTGTGATTCATACTTGAGTACATGACTTACAATGAACATCCTAGTGATAATATAGCTTATGATACATTAAGCATGTTCATATGAGTCACTTAAGGTAATACAAGCTAAGAGTTTTTTAATCCATCAAGTTTTAGTGTTCGATTTTGCAAAGGTCATCTTTGAATAATTATAACTCGATTTTAATGTGGTATTTTGGATGATTTAGACCTAGCAAATTTTAGAGAATCAAAATAGCTTTCCAACGATACCAATTTCACCTTAATCCAATACCCGAGCAAAAAGTTATGCCCATTTTCGTGAGAGACAGTAAGGATAGGCGATTGGTTAGGCACCGCCCAACCAAATATAGGTGATTGGTTAGGCGTCGCCCAACCTAGCTTAGGCAATCACTTGGGCGCCTCCTAAGTCAGTTCCAGGTGCCAAAAACACTCCGTTTTGAGTTATTTTAAGGGTAATTAAGTCTTTTAACACTCCTTACATTTCTCTAAACTTAACCCTACAAAATATATACCTTCTAAGCATATTAAAACCCTATTATCATCTCAAAGCTCATCATCCAATAGCACTGAAAGAGAAAAACAACTAGGGTTGCTTAACTAAGCTTGAAGATCCAATTTCAAGGAAACTCCTCCGTCAATCATCAGGAATCTTCCTTCTAAGGTATGCATGAGTTGATTCATGGACTCCTTTCATTCATGAAGATCACGAACCATCTTCTAAATTTTTTATTATGATGTTTATGTTATTGGTGGTTGATGATCATGTGGTTGGAGTTTGATGATGCCTAAGATGGGATCTTTGTATGTTTATTGTGAGGATATGGTGGTATTTAACGTATAACTATGTGAAATTGGTGGTTGAATATTTGTAATCTTGATGAATCTACCTATGCCTAAGATGTGCATGTAAAGTGTTTGTGAAAATACCTAAGGGAATAGAAATCATGCTTTTATGACATAATTAGTCCTAAATGACTATTCCATGTTCTAAGTTTATGTTCAATGTGATCCCCGTTCTATTGTTTAGAATTGAAGAAGTTGTACGAGATGCTCATAATATTGTTGCGATATGGAATGACCATGTTATTGAAGCCATGAAAGTACATACATGTTGTGTGCATTCCCGATCATGTGATAGTTTGTTGAGAATCATTCTTATTATGAAAGCCTTACTTACGATATTGTGAATTGTGGACTCAAATCTTGTGATCAAGTCATGTCATGTGTGTCAGTTTCCTCCTATCGAGTCCTGGGGGTACTTGTACCCGAATACTTTAGCTCTGTTCCTAAAGCCATGTCATGTTTCACGATATCCAAACTCAAGCTATGATTCCATAGACTTCAGTCAATCATCTGACTTAGGAAAACCTCATGACCTTAGTCAGTTGTCAAATATCAGTAACATTCCACCAGTTAACGGAATTCAGTAAGATTAACTCATGCATTGTCAGTTATTCATGTCTAATCCCTCCAGATAGGAGTAGAGGTTAGCACCGAGTAAACTCAAGGATGAGAACTCACCCGCTAGTTCAGGGTGTGATTCTTACTAGTCATCCTTGTGTTCCAAAACTACGCAGCCAGCGTAGGTTGAGACATCTTAACCCGTTATATTAGGGTTGATAAGGTGGCTTAACCTGTCAGTTTAGCGTTCCTACCGTTCTCATTGAGTACCCGCCAGATAAGGGTCACTCACAGGCTGTCCTTACCCATGGCACGGTATGGATACCCCTCCATTCGGGGCAGAGATTGGACCCCATCTTAGCCATAACAGCATACCAGGGGCATGTCATTTAAACACTACTTCCCAGAGTTTCAGTATTAGTGTCAATAAAAGAACTCAGGGCATTCTTCAGATTTTAGTATATACAGGACTGTCAGATATAGTCATCCATGTTATCAGTTTTAGTATCCGTCATGACAGTTATTAGTAAACCATGTATTAGCTTATAGGTCATGCTATCACGTATTCATGGTCCCAGTTTCTATATATCTGTGTTTACACTCCCACGTTCATATTAGGCAGTCAGTGTTGTTCATGCATGAAACCCTTTATGTTGAGCTACCTTCCTCGTATACTCAATACTCCAGTTGTACTAACGCATTTGCGCTATAGTGATTTCTTTTCATGTTACACCATAGGTTTCGATACACGAACTCCAGCCCAGTAGTAGCGGTAGCATTAGAGACACCGTGAGTCCTCATTGATTCGACGACAATATGATTTGATACATTTATTTATTTCTTCAGTTTAGTTTTACGAAGTTAGTTGGAGACATGTTCCTTTAACTCCTTATTTAGATAGTTTAGAGGCTTTCAGATTTATATTCAGATTCACGTTCAGACTTAGCTTTCAGATTGAGTTGTTTTGGGTATTTTCACCCACATGATTGAATTTAGTTGAACCTTATGGCCTTATAGTTCTATGTATTCCGTGTTATTATATCATGATTTGCAGTATACAGGTACAGATATCAGTCATGGGTTAGCTTATGGTCCCTTGGGGTCATGAGCACAGTGTAGCATTCCGGTTCAGCGAATCGGGGTGTTACAATTTCACATACCTTGGTACTTTAATTAATGAAGATTGATAGAGTTTTCTTGAAGACTGAGCCTTTAACGTAGATTCCCTAGGGTTTGTTCTTGAGTAATTTGAGAGAAAATAATGAATGTTTTGCCCTAAGAATGATTAATTTCGTGTTTTTGGGGCTGAATAGGGGTAACAAAATTACCCAATTACACCTATGGACACAACTTTTAATGAGATAAAATGGTGCCTAGTGACGCACAGGCTGGCGCATTGCGTTGTAGAGGTCGACGTGCCGCGTTGAGTATTCATCGACTCAATGGAATTTGACACTGGGAGCTGGGGAAAAATATTTATCGATGCGATAAGCTATGCGACGCATTATGTTTTTGTAGATACAATAGTTTGAACTCCTAAACGTGCTTCAAATGATGTTCAAAAAATCTTAAACTCATCCGATAATACCTACTGAAATTCCTAATCATGAAGTAATATAAAGATCGATATTTAATGGTTGTAAGGGTCGCGAAAAAAGATCGCCAACTATGAAGGCTAAAATAACTCTAAGTATGAATCCTCAGCTAAACTTTTCTAAGTCCGGAACCACTTAACAAGTTTTAAAGGACTGAATTAAGCTTATAATTTTGTGGGGTCTTATAATATCTCCCTCTTGCAAAAATTCATCCTCGAATGAAACTGACTAAGATGGGAGAATTGATAGACTAAAAGTACATACTGGACATGCACAACTGAAGCATAATTTCATGGCTGAGACTACTGATTTAATGAATTATCATACTGAACATGGATAACCGATGCATCATTTCGTAACTGATATTATAGATAAGCTAATTTTGTATTTTGAACATGCATATCTGATGCATTAGTACAAGAATCAACTGATTCATTAATTCATGATAGAGTATACAGCATTACTTGATACCAAGTTGGTAACTACATCAGAACCTGAAAATGAATAAATTTAAGAAAAATTGTTACCTTGAGCTGAGTCTGAGTTTACAAAGAAGAGGTGAGGATACTTGGTCCATAAATCTTCTTCTGCTTCCTAAGTAGCTCTCTCAACGGACTGATTCTGCCAAAGAAAATTTAACTAGAGGGACTTTTTTATTCCTCTGTCTGGGAATCTGATAATCAAGGATTCCTACTGGAATTTCCATATAAGTAAGGCTATTCTGAACATCTATACCCTCTACAGGGACTAAAAATGCTGGGTCACCTATGAATTTCCTTAGTAAGGAGGCATGAAACACCGAGTCCACTGAAGCTAAGTCTGAAGGCAACTCAAGCTCATAAGCTACCTTTCTAAAACAGTTGAGAATTTGGTAAGGACTGACATATCAGGGACTGAGCTTCCCCTTCTTTCCAAACCTCTTCACTCCTTTCATAGGAGAGATTTTCCAATACACATAGTCACCAATCTCAAACTCGAATTTCTTTCTGCGCACATCAGCTTACGATTTTTGTTGACTCTGAGTAGTTTTAAGTCGTTCCCTAATAAACTGAACTTTTTCTAAGGTGTTAAATACAATGTCAGGCCCTACCACTGTGGCCTCACCCACTTTATACAAACCAATGGGAGATCTACATCTCCCATAGAGCACCTTAAATGGAGCCATCTGAATGTGGAATAGTAATTATTATTATACACAAATTCAATCAAAGGCAAGTGGTCATCCCAATTAACTTTAAAGTCAATGGCACATTCTCTTAGCATATCTTCTAGAGTTTGGATGGTTCTTTCTTCTTGACCATCTGTCTAAGGGTGGAAGGTTGTACTGAGGTGAACTTAGGTACCAAAACCCTTTTGGAAGGCCTTCCAAAAATGAGAAGTGAATTGCATATCTCTATCTGAGATAATGGATAATGAAACTCCATGCAATCTGACCAACTCTCTGACATAGAGCTTGTCATAATCCTCGGCTGAATAAAAGGTATGGACTAGTATGAAATAAGTCAGCTTGGTCATTCTGTCAATGATAACCTATATAAAATCATGTTGGTGTCGAGTACGAGGTAAAACCATCACAAAGTCAATGTTCACTTCTTACCATTTCTATGTGGAAAGACAGATCTCCTACAGCTTCTAATGTTTAACCTTAACCTACTGACATGTTGAGCATTTAGCTATAAACTCTGCAATATCTCTCTTCATCCCACTCTACTAATTGAGTTCCCACAAGTTGCGGTACATCTCAGTGGCCCTAAGATGAATAAAGATGCATGCACCATATGCTTCTGTAAGAATATACTGCCTAAAGTTATCTACACCTGGCATACATAGCCGCCCTTGGAAACGTAATACACCATCACCCCCTCGGGAAAAACCTCCACTTTCTAATCTCTGACTAACTCTTTCAACTTAACTAGACTAGGATCTCTGTCCTACTTTTCCTTTACCTCAGAAACCAGAGATCATTCTAAACTACTCTGTACCCATTCACTACCTTGTGCTGAATCAACGAAGCAGACACCTAGTCGATCAAGCTGATGAACTTCCTGAGCTAACTTCTTATTATCATCTTCCACGTGAGCGACACTACCCATGGACATTCTATTAAGAGCATTAGCCACTACATTGGCCTTGCCTGGATGATACAAAACACTCATGTCATAGTCTTTCAACAACTCCAACCACCTTCTCTGACGAAGGTTTAGGTCTTTCTAAAAGAACACATACTAGAGGCTCTTATGGTCTGTGAACACATCAATATGTACCCTATATAAATAGTGCCTCTAAAACGTTAAGGGAAATACTATAGCTGCTAACTCAAGATAATGAGTGGGGTAGTTCTTCTCATGAGGCTTAAGCTATCTAGAGGCATAGGCTATGACCTTACCTCTTTAGAACAAAACACACCCCAAACCAATTCTGGAAGAATCACAATACACCACAAATTTTCCTGAACGTCTGGTAGGGTAAAAGTTGGAGCTGTAGTAAGTTAAGTCTTCAACTCCTCAAAATTCTTCTCGAATGAATCTGGCCACTGAAATTTGACTTTTTGCTAAGTCAATTTGTACATAGGGGATGCAATAAATTAAAATCCCTTAACAAACCATCAGTAATAGCCATCCTAACCCAAGAAACTCCTGATATCTATCGAAGAAATGGGCTTAGGCCAGTTTCTCATTGCTTTGGCCTATTGGAGATCAACTCTAATACTATTGCTAAAAACGATATGGCCAAGAAGAGCTACTAACCTTAGCCAAAATTCACACTTGCTTAATTTGGCGAATAGATGATGGTTTTTGAGAGTCTGTAATACTATTCTGAGATGGTTTCCATGATCATGTTCACTGTGGAAGTAGACAAGCATATTATCTATGATGACTATAACAAACATGTCCAAGTACTACTTGAACATATAGTTCAACAATTCCCTGAAGGTTGTTGAGTAATTGGTAAGACCAAAGGACATGTCGAGGAATTCAAAGTGCGCATATCAAGTTCTGAAAGTTGTTTTCAAAATGTCACATTCTCTGACTTTGAGATGATGATAGCCTGATCTGCGGTCCATCATATAAAAATAAATAGCACACTGAAGTTGGTCAAACAAGTCATCGATTTTGGAAAGTGGATACTTGTTCTTGATCGTAACTTTATTCAACTGATGATAGTCTATACACATTCTAAGAGAACCATATTTATTATGCATTAATAGAATTGGTACACCCCAAGGGGATATGCGTGGACTGATGAATCCCTTATTTAGGACATCCTTCAACAATTCATTTAATTCTTTGAGCTCTACTAGAGCCATTTTGTATGGAGAAATAGATATGGCCTGGGTATCTGGAAGAAGGTCTATTCCAAAGTCAATTTCCTACTCGGCAGGAACTCTGGGAAGATCTTCGGGAAACATATATGGGAATTCATATGCTACTGGAACTGACTCAAGACTGGGAGATCAGAACTAGAATTCTTAACTCAAACGAGATGATAGACATATCTCTTAGATATTATTTTTCTCACCCTTATGTTAGAAATAAGTTGATCCCTGACTATTAAGGTACTACCCCTCCATTCTAGGACAGGTTCATTTGGAAACTAAAATGGGACAATTATGTTTCTGCTGTCAAATGAGGCATAGCATAATAAAGTCAATACATGCCGAGAATGACATCAAATCTGCCATCTCTAATTCTACTAAGCCTACTAAAGTGACTCTCTGAGATACCATAACCGAACAGCTACTGTATACCTATTAGGTAATGATATATTTACCTTTTAGGGAGAGACTAAGAAAGGTTCTACTAGGATTTTGAGACATACTCTGAAGTAAAAAACAATATAAGAGTTACAAAGGACAAAGAAGGTCATGGATATAGTAAAGCATAAATATGTAAACGATAAACTTGTAACGTACTAGTGACCATATCAGAAGAACTCTCCTGATTCTATCGAGACCAAAGTGCATAGAGTCGGTTTGGGCGTTACCCACTGGTGGCACTGGAAGTGTCACCCTGTTAATTTGGGATATCAGACTGATCTAGGGGATAATTATTTGGACTTTGTAAATCCACCTGAGGACATTGTCTAACCTTGTAGCCTGGCTTGCCATATTCGAAACATACATCGCTATCAGCTCTGCAGACAACCTGATGGTTTCTGCCATACTTCTGGTAGAGAGGATTTATTTGGGGACTTCAAACACTACCTTGGGGACGAAGATGGAACTAAATATTTCAGGCGGAAATGATGATGATTACCACTTTCTTAATTAGGCTGGGTGAAGTTAAAGCTACTTGTTTTAGCTTTCTTGTTCACTCTCTCCTTCTCTTTATTCTTAGCCTCTTCTATCTGCTGAGCGTGGACCATGAGCCTGGATATGGCCATCTTCTTAATCAGTATTGTGGTCCTACACTTCTTGACCACACTATTAGACAAACTAGACACAAATATACTTATCTTAGATCTGCCATCTACTACCACATAAGGGGCATATTTGGCTAACTGAGTAAACTTGAGAGAATACTATTGTTTTCCCATGTTTCCCTGCTTTAGATTAATAAACTCTAAAACATTTAATTCCCTCAACTGTAGTGGGAAAAACCTATCCAGAAAAGCAATAGCAAACTTCTTCCATTCTATGGGCCCTGTATCCTTTTTGCTTTCCACTATTTGACCCATGAGTGAGCCACATCCTGTAACTAATATGTGGCCTATTCAGTACTTTCACTATCAATAACCCCCATAATATCAGTAACCTTCTACACCTAATCAAGAATTCCTGTGGGTCCTCATCTGACTTTAAACTGATAAAAGAAGGAGGGTTCATTTGGGTAAAGTCCCGAATTTCGACTGTAGTAGTATTTGCTCCTGGATTGGCCAGAATGGAAGCTGGGTATTTATTTTGGTCTGCCACTAAATTGGCTAAAGTGGTAAATACATCCCTGAATTTCGCGTGGGAGACATGCTTGTCTAGAGGATCTGCCTGGGTAGGCTGAGTGGCTGGATGATTGTTGTTCTTCTTCTGTTCTTCTTGAGAGGCATGTCATGTAAATGGAAGGAATAAAAGGATTAGATTGAGAGTTTATTGTGAGTTTATGCTCACTCGCACGACCTAAATACAGAAATAAGGAAAACTTTTCGTAAAATATCTCATAGCCTCCTGTTCATAAGTGTGGCGTACTACACAACCATGCACTAGACTCTACTAGATACGGCTTTTAGACTTTTTAGAACTCTGTTGAACCTTAGGATTTGATACCAAGTTTGTACCACCCCGATCTGTACCCCAGACACTACACAGTGCTAGCAACTCTGAAAGACAACCAGCTAACCTATAACTAATACTTTTTGTGAGCACCGAATCATAATAACAATGTTATAATAACATAACTAAAGTAAGTGTTAAATTTAGGATGAACACACCATAAGGTTCATAACTGAAAGACCAATAATGAATGCTGAATACTAAAAATTGAAACATCCATCTGAAATACTCTACTCTGGAAGCGTCAAACTATCTGAATTATGGAGTTAATGAGACAAGCCCCCAACTAACTCCGACTACTAAAAACTGTATTAAAATATTGAATAATAATCTATCCTCAAAGTATGAGGACTCACCATTAAGTCTGCTGTAGATAGGCTAGGATGCTAAGTATGGTCAGGAGTCCGTGCGTCTGAACCTATGATATAAGACATCATAGTGCAATAGAAAACTATGTGTCAGTACTTTGAATGTACTTGTATGATAAGTGAGGCCCGCCTCTCTATTCTAACAATCTCAGTCGAGTGCTTCGTTCCTCTCCTTCTAGGGGAGCTGCTTTATTCCAGTCTTTCTCTTTCTATTTTGAATAGTAATGCTTTAAAAAAGGCATGATTCATTAAGTAAAAGAACCTAACTAAAGTAGGATGATAGGCATGGGTTCATATGCATGAACAATAACTGACTAACTAACATGAACATAACTGAATGAGAGAACATAAATGAATACATAAACTGTAACTGAGATCATGTTAACACTGGTTACTGAGTTTTGAATACTAATTAACTGATATATGAGTTTACTAATACTATAATACTAATAACTGAGAGACTATTTTTGACCGTCCTGATTGATAATTGGGTGACTATTTTTGACAGTCTAATTTGTGTAGAACTGAACTGAGTTCTATACTGAGTTGGGTGACTGTATCTAACAGTCCTGATTCTATAGAACAAAATTGAGTTTTATACTAAGACTGAAACTAAAACTGAATCTATGGGAGGTAATCATCTAACAGGCATGCCCCTCTCTGAATGGATTGAGGTCCGACTTGTAACCCCAAATTGAAGGGTGTCAGTACCGTTCTATGGGTAAAGAGAAGTTGTCAGTTAATCTTCTCTGACAGGAAGCTCGTTTGTCAAACCTCGCTGGCAGGAAAGCTCATACGAGATGTATCACCCCTAGTTTGGCAGAAAGATATTTCAACCTACACTAGCTATGTAATTCGGTAACTCAGGGATTTCTACTAAGTATCAAACCCTATACTGGCATGAATGCCTCCATCCCTGGGTTCGCTTGGTGCTGAATCCTACTCCCAACTGAATAGACACTGAACTAATTTCTAGTCTATACTAGGCTTGACTGAACTGATACTGATTATACTATCTAACTAAACTAAACTGAGTTCACTGGGTTCTGTTAACACATGGAATACTACCAAATTTTGTTAACTGGCTGTGTTCATAGTATTTTGAACTATACACTGAATTGAGACTATGACTGATTACTGAGTACTACTGTTCATAACACTACTAAGACTTAACTGTAACTACTGTAGCTCTATGTAAAAAACTAAATTTTTTTGGTATTGAATACCCCCAGGACTCGATAGCATGAAAAGTAAAGCATAGAGTAAATTTGAAAAGCATAAAACTTCGCACTTGTTCATAACTCATCCATAGGGACATTTTATCAAACAGTTATAAAGCATAAGTTTACATATATACTAGAATGTCATGATTTTTCTCAATTTAATTCACATGAGTATTTTCACAAACACTTTGGGAGAACAACTATGGACATGATACTAAAACAACATGTAGGCTTCATAACACAAATTCCTAAATTCCCAAATTCAATGGCTTTAACATGAATTCACTTGATACTACACACATGATAAAAAATTCCACATGAATATTGTAATAAACCATGGATTAGAAACCCAATTAACATTTAATCATGAATACACTTGAATCCAATCATGGAAATCGAGAAATCAATCTACTTAAAGTTTAAAAGAGATTCTTAGACTCCAAGGGTGAAAGGAACCCTTAGATGAACACTTCACATAACTTGGTATTTGAATTCATGAAGACTGATGGAGTGTTCTTAAAGATTGAGCCTTAAAAGTAGATTCCCTAGAGTTTGTTCTTGAGTAATTTAATAGAAAATAATGAATGTTTTACCCTAGAAATGATTAATTTTGTGTTTTTGGGGCTGAATAGGGGTGGGAAAATTGCCCAATTACCCCTCTTGATGTCGCTTTTAAAAAGAAGAAATCGTGCCTAGTAAAGCACAGGCTAGTGTGCGGCGTCGATAAGGTCGACTCTATGGCCGCCGTGCCACGCCGAGTCTGTATCGTCTTACTAGAATTTGACACTAGGAGCTGGGGAAAATATTCATCAACACTATAGGCGATGCGGCGCATCGATACACTGGATTGGACTCCCAAACATGCTTTAAACAATGTTCAAAAAATCTGAAACTCGTCCGAGAACACCTATTGACATTTATGATCATGAAGTAACTTAAAGATCGGTATTTAATAGTTGTAAGGGTCGCAAAAAAAGATCATCAACTATGAAGGACAAAATAACTCTAAGTATGAATACTCAGTTAAAATTTTCTATGTCTAATACCCCTTAACAAGCTTTAAAGGACTGAATTAATCTTAGGATTTTGTGAGGTCTTACAAAAGACAACCTTTAGAAATCGATACCATCACTTTGAATTTATGATTATGTCCTCTGGACTAAGGAACGTGCATTAAAATTTTATAGACTTGATGAACAAAAAATCAAAATAGTACATAGATGTGTTTTTCATGGAAACTATAGATTACATTCTTATTTATTTCCAAAGTGAGGAGGACAATGCAGGTTATTTGAGAGTTGTGTTACAAATTCTCAAGGACCATCAATTGTTTGCTAAGTTTAGAAAGTATGATTTTAATATGAAATCTGTTTCATTAATTGTCAATGTCGTGTCTAGTAATGTTGTACATGTATAATCTCAAAGATACAGGCCATAAATAACTAATGTAGTGTAACGCCCCGAATTTGGTACTCAGAACATTACACGGTGCTCATGACAACGAATGACCAAAATATAACCCATGGCTAATATCTGTAACTTAGCACTGAATAATATACTATAAATATGAGGAATATAAGCTGTAAGACCATAAGATTTAAAACTGAACAAATACTAAATATAAAATAATATCTGTAATGGGGTATAGTAATATCCAAAAATTAAAATAAACTATCTGAAACAAGCTATAAACTGAAAGCCAATAAAACTGACTGAAAACTGTGGAGTTGATGGGACATGTCCCTAACTAACTCCTAACTACTGAAATAATAAAGTAATAAAATAGTAATACAATTCTCGAATGATGAGGACTCATTGCAAGTCTGGCTGCTGAATGTCTGATCTACTAAGGATGCTCTGGAGCTCGTGCTTCTAAGCCTATGGTATAAAAAACCATAGTACAAATGTATTAGTATGATTGAATGTATTGGTAAGCAATTGAGGTAAGCTGAATGCAAAGGGTTCATATGCATGAACAATACTAACTGACTGTATACATGAATGTGATAATACATGCATGAATAAGTAACTGTAACTAAAGTCGTGATAAGATTGAGTACTGAGTTCTGACTACTGAGTCTACTGTCAACATGGATTTACTGATACATTAGTTTACTAGTAACTGATAATTGAAAGACTATTTCTGACAGTCCTGATTATAAATAACGGATCTAAGTGTTATACAGAGCTGGATTACTGTATTTGACAGTCCTAAAATCTGATGGAACGAGCTGAGTTCCATACTGAACTAAGTGACTATATCTGACAGTCCTGATTTCTATAGAACAGGACTAAGTTCTATTTTGAAGAGTGAATCTGAAAATAAAACTGTGGAAGGTAATTATCTAACCGACATGCCCCAAATATAAACTGGTGGGGTCCAACCTGTGACACCAGCTGGAAGGGTGTCAGTACCATGCCACGGGTAAAGACATTCTGTAAGTAAACCTTCCTTGACAGGGAGCTCTTTCGTCACCCCCTCTAATAAGGAAAACTCAAATAAGATGTATAGTCCCTAGAATCGTAGGGGTGCATCTCAACCTACGCTAGCTATATAGTTCTGGAATGCAGGGAAATCTACAAAGGATCACACCCACTATTGGCTGACAGTGTGTGTCCTCATCCCTGGGTTCACTCAGTGCTGAATCCTACTCCCAACTGAATAGACACAGAACTGATTTCCTACTTCATACTAGGTTGTACTGATATGTTACTGATTTTACTAATTAACTAGATTAAAGTGAGTTTACTAGATTTCTGTTGACTGATGGAATACTACTAAATTCTATTAACAAACAAAATACTACTAATTTCTACTAGCAGACTGAGTTTACTAAGGTCTGTATTTACTACTACTGAGATTTGATGACTGACTGAGATCACTGAGATTCCTGAGATTAATGAATGGGACTGGACTGATACTAAATTTACTAATTTTCCTGCCATGAGTGACTTAGTTCTACTAATCATGGATTGACTGTGAGTATCGTGAAAACTGACACTGGATCTAGGTACACAGCTAAATTATCAGGTACAAGTACCCCCAGGACTCAATAGCATGAAACTTACAAGAGTCCATTCTTCTTGAACACATGACCAATATCAATAATTCACCATACAATAAATTTGGGGATTTCATGAAGCACATAGTTATCATAATGTTGTACATGGATAGGAATACATATAGTCATGTCTTAATTTCATACTCTAGCATCATTAGCATTCCAATAAACATCTACAATCCACATCAATAGCATAGGAGTCATTTGAACATAAGGGTAAAACATGTATTTATCGTTTGGCTCACAATTAGGCTATAATGCACGATATCTAATCTCTTATACATTTTATCAAACACCTTGCATGTACAACTTAAGGCATAGGCATAATCATCAAATTATCACTTCAAAACTCCATGAATCAACTAAACTTATAGATTTCAAGCCACACATTAACATAGTTTCATAAACAACACATAAATTTCCAGCTTGGGAATCACATCATCATAATGTCATGAACATAATCAACCCACAACAAAATATTTATAATACCAGATTTAAAAATCTATTCTTAAACTTCATGGATAAAGGAATCCTTCAATGCATACTATGCATACCTTAGTTCTTGATTATACAAATATTGATGGAGAGATTTTTGAATTTGAGTATTGAATTTTAATCCTTAATTGACAGCCCTAGCTTGTTCTTGAGAGAAACTTGAGAGAGAAACTATATTTTGGTTGAAATGGGGCTTAATCCCATGTTTTAGACTTATATAGGGGTGGGAAATTGACCCTTTTCCCCCTCAAAGATGAGGACATTAAATGACTAAAAACTAGGCATCGACGCTATTAAAGATGCGGCGTGCCATGGTATCGATGTGATAGTTGATGCATTGCATCATCATCGTGTTGAGCCTCCGTACTTTGAACCTGTCAACCTGCAACATTATTAACCAACGTGATTGGCGATGCGGTAAGCCAAGATCGTATTTGCCCACTATTTTGGGATTCTAAACATGGTCTAAACGAGTTCCGAAAAATTCAAAACTTGTCCAGGAACACCTATTGACCATTCTGGTTATAAATTATCAAGAATACTGACCATTAAAGGATAACAAAGTCATGAAATGAGACTGCAAAATTTTGAAGGCTAAAATAAACTAAGTCTGGAAACTTAGCTAGAACTTTCTAAGTATGCCCCCCCTTAACAAGCATAATTGGACTTAATTAATCTTAGGATTTTGTGGGGTCCTACAATATCTCCCCCTTGGGAAAATTCGTCGACAAATGATACTAGATGAGATGGGGGAAATGATAAGCTGAAGTACATGCTGAACATGAACAATTAAAACACGAGTACATGACTGACATTACTGATTTGCTGAGATTTGTTCTGAGCATGCATATCTAATGCATGATTTTATGAATGGCATGACTGATAAGCTGAATATATTATACTAAACATGCATATCTGATGCATGAATATATGACTGCTCTAACACATGAATGCATGACTGAATATGCAATAGTAATTAACACCAAGTTTATAATGGAAATCTGAGCAAGAAACTACATAAGTTCAAGAGAGACTGTTTCTTTAATCTTAAAATGCTAATGCGCCTGAGATTAATTACTAATGCATGAGTGGAAAATGAGAATGCAAATGAGTCTGGAACGTGATACATGAGCTGAATATCATGATCTGAACTGAGTACCTTAAATATGTTGCTTACGACTGAGATCGGAGTTTGAGGGTCAACTCATGAGTACTCCTTACCCCAAACTGGATTTATTACGAAAATAGAGAGTGGGACATTTATGTCATGAAGGTTTGGGGAATTATAGTGTATCTCCCCCTTGGGACACTATGTCCCTTGAAAAATACAAGGCTGACTTTGCTGAGATACTGAGGAAAATGGGGGCGATACTAAGGCACCTAGGGACTGAATCATGACTGATTATCTGGGATCTGAAACTAAGACATGATGCATAAACTTGGATGAACATGTAACTACCAGGTTAGTCCATCTTAGAATGATTACATTCATGAGACTCTGGATAGTGTGACTAGATGGAAAGAGGGAAACCACACCGTCCAAACTTGTTCGCCTGACTACTAAATTGAACTACTGGCTCTGCGGACTAACTCATGCTAAAAACATATACTTAACTGGAGCATTTCGATGACACTCATTCTATAGAGTTCTAATGACTGTATAGAGAAAATAAATCTTAGCCTGGTAAGAGTAAGACATTTTGAATGGGAGATCGCTACATGGCTGGGATTCTTGTATTAGGAGGAAAGTCCTATGAAAAATCATCTAAGATAAAGTGACTAAACCTTATGCACTAAAACTGAGACTACTGAAAAGGTTCACATGGTGTTGAGTATGAATGCATAAATATACTAACTGAACTGATTAACTAAATAACAGATAGATGAATGCTGGGCATATAAGACTAACCTGTACTCAGTCTGGATAACTAGCTTGAGGCTGTAGAGTATTATGCATAGAAGGTCAGGACTGACTAAGTGACATGAGGTGACTGGTCATAGAATTATAAAAACTGTATTACTTGAAATTGCAAGACCAAGAATATGACATGATTCATAAGCATTCTATAACTGAGGTACCGAAATACCAATAACTAAAGAACTGGTCGTCATATGCTATGGTCAGGTAATTCTAAAAGTGAACTTAGTGTATGATCTAACTGGGCTAGGACTGGGACTGAAATTGTAGCTAAGACAGTATTTGAGACTATAACCGTAACTAAGACTGTAACTGGGACTGAATACTAATTCCTAATAACTAAGGGTTAGACTGGGTGTTAAATTTGATATCATGCTCACTGGAACGACATGAATACTAAAAGAAGGGAATTATTCCTAAAACATCTTATAGACTCCTGTCCATAAGTGCGATACACAACACACACATGCATATAACTCTACTTGATGTGGTTTTTCAGACCTTCTAGAGCACTGTTGAACATTAGGCTCTAATATTAAGTTAGTAACGCCCCGAATATAGTACCCAGAATGTTACATGAAGATCATGACCCTGAAGGACCACAAGCTAACCCAAGACTGATATCTGTAACTAAGAACTGAATAATATACTATAAATATGTGAAATGTAATCTGTATGGCCATAAAATTCAAAATTGAACTAATACTGAATATAAATTAATGTCTGCAATGGGGTATAGCAATAACCACAAACTGAAATAAACTATCTGAAACATGATGTAGTCTGAAATCCTCTAAAACTGACTAAAAATTATAGAGTAGAGGGGACATATCCCCAACTAACTCCGAACTACTAAAATAATAAACTAATATGATAATCATGCTATCCTCGAATGATAAGTACTCACTGCTAGTCTTGCTGCTAAACGTCTGATCTACTAAGAATGCTTAAGAGCTCGTGCTTCTAAACCTATGGTATAAAGCACCATAGCACAAATGCATCAGTATGATTAAATGTACTGGTATGCAAGTGAGGTAAGCTAAATGCAAAAGGGTCATATGAATGAACAATACTAACTTACTGTATACATGAACATGAGAATATATGCATAAATACATAATTGTGACTGAGGTCATCATAGGATTGAGTACTGAATTCTGACTACTGAGTCTACTAACAACACGAATTTACCGATATCTGAGTTTACTAGTAACTGATAATTGAAAGACTTTTTATAACATTCCTAAATATAAATAATTGATAGAATTGTTATAAGGAGATGGATCACTATATTTGATAGTCCTAAAATCTGATGGAACTAGCTGAGTTCTTTACTGAGCTGAGTGACTGTATCTGACAGTCCTGATTTCTATAAAACTGGACTTATTTTTATTTTGAAGAGTAAATATGATACTAAAACTGTTGGAGGTAATAGTCTAATCGACATGCCCCGAATCAAAACTGGTAGGGTCCAACCCGTAACCCCAGCTGAAAGGGTGTTAGTACCGTGCCAAGGGTAAAGGTAAGCTATGAGTAAATCCTCTCGGATAGGGAGCTCTTCCATCAACACCTCTTGTAAGGAAAACCTAAATAAAATGAATAGTCCCTAGACTCATAGGGGTACATCTTAACCTATGCTAACTACATAATTCTGGAATGCAGGGATTTCTACAAAAGATCACACCCCTACTGACTGACAGTGTGTGCCCTCATCCCTAGGTTCACTCAATGTTGAATGCTACTCCTAACTGAATTGACATAGAACTGATTTCCTAGTTCATACTAGGTTGGACTAAACTGTTACTGATTTTTCTTATTAACTAGATTGAACTGAGTTCACTGGATTTCCTTTAACTGAAAGAATACTATTGAATTCTATTAACTAGATAGAATGCTACTAATTTTTGCTAGCTGACTGAGTTAACTATGGTTTGAACTGAATACTACTAAGATATGATAACTGACTGAGATTACTGAGATTCTTGAATAGGACTAGACTGATACTGAATTTACTGAATTTTCCTAAGTCACATTACTGACAGAGTTCTACTAATTATGGCTTGACTGTGAGCATTGTGAAAACTAACACTGGATCTAGGCACACAGCTAAATTGTTGGGTACAAGTACCCCCAGGACTCTATAGCATAAAACTGATAAGACATGACACTTCTTGAACACATGACCAATATTAACAATTCACCATACAATAAATTTAGGGATTTCATGAAGAACATGGTTATCATAATGTTGTATATGGATAGGAATGCATATAATCATGTAATAATTTCATACTCTAACATTAAGAGCATTCCAACAAACATCTATAATGCACATCAATAGCATAGGAGCCATTTGGACATAAGGGTAAAATATGTATTTATCATTTATGTCACAATTAAGATATAATAGAGATTTATATTCCTTTAGGCATTTTATCAAACACCTTGCATGCACAAATTAAGTCATAGGCATAATCATCAAATTATTACTTCAAAACTCCATGAATCAACTAAACTTATAGATTTCAAGCCACACATTAACATAGTTTCATGAACAACACTTAAAGATTCCAGCTTGGGAATCACATCATCATAATCTCACGAACATAATCAACCCACAAAAAAATATTCACAATACAAGATGTAAAACTTGATTCTTAAACTTCATGGATGGAAGGAATCCATGAATAAACAATAGGCATACCTTAGTTCATGATTATACGACGATTGATAGAGAGATTCTTGAATTTGAGTATTGAATTTGAATCCTTAATTGAAAACTTTAACTTGTTCTTGAGAGATACTATATTTTTGTTTAAATGGGGCTTAATCCCATGTTTTAGACTTATATAGGGGTGGGAAATTGACCCCTTTTCCCCTCAAAGATGTGGATATTTCATGAATAAAAAATAGGCATTAACGCTATTAGCGACGCAGTGCGTCATGGCATCGACGCCCATCGTCGTGTCGAGCCTCAGTACTTTGACCCTGGTAACCTGCAACAATATCAACCAATGCGGTTGGTTATATGGCACACAAAGATCGCATTGGTCCACTATTTTAGGATTTCAAACATGGTGTAAACTAGTTCTAAAGAATCCAAAACATGTTTGGGAATGCATACTGACCTTCCTAGTCATCAATTAGCAAGAATACAGACCATTAAAGGACATTAAAGTCACGAAATCAGACTATGATCCTTTGAAGGCTAAAATAAACTAAGTGTAGAAACTTAGCAAGAACCTTCTAAGTATGGAACACCTCCCCTTAACAAGCATAAATGGACTGAATTAAGCTTAGGATTTTGCGGGGTCTCACATGTAGACCCATTTCTCTATTAGACATGAGGAATCTTTTGAGGTTCGTTGATGGGTTCTCATCTATTGCTATTCTATGGACTAGGTTGACTTACAAAGGTTATGTTTCAGTGATTTGAACCATGTAAAAAAGTAATTTTAGAAGCTAAAGTTTTGACTTAATTTCTATTTAGTTTTAACTCTACTACAAGGTTCAGACAATTTTTTAGTCTATTTTGATGCTTCTATAGTTGTCCTTAGGTATGTATTAATGCATCACTATATGATATTTTCTTATGATTCTCGAAATCTTATGATTTATGAGAATAACTACCTAAATCATGACCTTGAGTTGCTAGTTGTTGTATTTTCCTTACAGATATGAAGACATTATATATGTGGTGTTGATTTCATGTACTCATGGACCATTGTTTTAACAAAATGTGTTTAGCGAAACTTATTTGAACCTTTGAAAATGTCTGTATCTTGAGCTCCCAAAGGATTACTACTAAGTTTGTTTTACCATCCAGTCAAGGACATAGTAGTGGTCGAAGCTCTTAGTATATTGTCCTTGGGTAGTGTGGCTAATGTTTAGGAATAAAATAATAATCATCTATGGATATTCATAGGCTTTGTTAATGGAACCTTCGATAATAGATGTGTCTTGATCTCCCCAAAGACTACAACATAAGTTTGTTTTACCATCCAGGCAAGGCCTATGTAGTGTCGATGCTCTTAGAATATTGTCTATGGGTAGTATGGCTAATGTTGAGCACTAAAAAGAATAATCTAAGGATATTCAAAGGATTTTTTTATTAGGGGTTCATCTTACAGACTCAACATATAGAGGTGGTATTATTCAAATTGATTTAGAGTCTCCTCTTTTGATTGAAGTTAATAAAAAGAAAGATAACGACCCTAATTTGCTTAAGTTTAAAGTAGCTATCCCAAATAAAAAAATGGTGCTTTCTACCTAATGGAGAGATGGTGTTTTTGTTATCAAGGCCATTTATGTGTTAAAGGTGTGGGTTATTTAAGGCAACAAATGTTTATAGAGGCTCATAGTTCTTGGGATTCCATTCATCCAGGTTCTACCATGATTTACCTAGATATATGGGAAACCTATTGGTGGAATGGCATGAAGAAGGACATTGTAGATTTTATTGTGAAGTGTCCTAATTGCTTGCAGGCGAAGGTAGTACAACAAAGGCTGGAAGGTATGACTCGACATATCAATATTTCTGTTTGAAAGTAGAAATATATTAACATGGACCTGATCATAGGTTTATCTAATACGCGATGACAACAAGATTCTAAATTGGTGATAGTAGACAATATGACTAAGAAGCGTACTTTTAGACTATCAAGAATACAAATTCAGCAAATAATTAGGCTACGAATCTATATTCAGGACCTAGACAGATTTCATGGAGTTCCCTTGTCTATCATATGAAATGGGGGTACTTAATTCACATCTTAGTACTAGAAATCTTTCCAAAAGATCTTGGTACTCAGGTAGATCTTAGTACAAAATTTCACCCATAGATTAATGGTTAGGCAGAGTAGACCATTCAGACTTTGAAGGATATGTTGAGAGCTTTCTAAATAAACTTTAGCGGTAATTGGGATGATCACTTACCTCTTATAGTATTTGCTTAAAATAAACAATTCCATTCTAGAATCCAAATGGCTCTTTTTGATGCACTTTATAGGTGGAGGTGTATATCTCCTATTGGCTGGTTTGAGGTAGTTAAAATAACTTTAATATAGACAAATATGGTTCATAAGTCTATGGAAATGGTTCTCTAGATTAAAAAGGTGTCATGGCCCAAACCAGGGCCTAACCATTGCAGGTATATCAAGTCTCGCGTGTACCAGAGATCACCCCCTTCTCCAAACCAAACCAAACACAACATTCCTTAATTTTTTATGAATTTCGAACATATAACAAAATAGCATGCAACAAGCTTAAAGTCAATAAAAACAAGTCTACAATTAAAAATTGGTAACCAGCCAAACAATCGACCAATACTTCCCAATATCCACAGTAATATAAACAAAGCCTTCTAAACCAAGAACAAAAATTAAATATGAATAAGGTGTAGGGACATGCCTACTACTATAGCCAAAAATAAGTCTAAATAGTCTGAGACATAAGAGACCAAAAACATGAACTGTAGAATTTTGATGTATTGAATCTCACCACCTAAATGTCAACTCACGATCTGATCTTTAATCCTAACTACTGAGCAGGGGAAGTGGAATTATGACCAGTTCCTACGTCGTGTGGTGATACAACATGTAAAGATAGCTAGCGGTTAGAGCGATAGCATAAAACTCTAGGATAAGGATAACATATTGACATGGACAACATTTCAAAATCATTCAAAACCAATGCACATAATCAAATGCATAACATATTATCACATGTCGGGATATGGAAGAAGGTTTAACATGCACATTAAAACTTCAGTCTAGATTGTGTATCTCAACTGTCATAATATGTAACCACGGTCTATATGGTCCCCATCTTTCAACCTCTAGTTAGGCCCCAGTGAATGTATATACACGTGGGGCTCGAACCTTTCAATCATATACTACTGGTGCTTAAGCACCCGATCATGTAATTATGTGTAGGGGAATCAAACCTCCCTAATCAAGTAATAATAATGAGGTGGACATGAACCTCCCTAGTCACTTGAACCCCGCATCGACGAATGCGATTTCCAGTATTGATCACTCGGACCTCCACTTTTATGACTAAGCTACACAACCCTTATTAAAGCCCAATTAAAATATTCATCACATATTACCATTTATTGAACCATATTTAACATTAAGGAATAAATTATTGGTATTATCATACCAACTACACTTGTAAGGTAACAACCATTTGCTAAACCAATTACATCACTTGGGGGAATTTAGAAGCCCCTTAGTTTAAGTTTACAAATTTCCATATTTATCATAATTAAAATCCAATTTCACAATATAAGGATGGGATCATTACCACTTCAAAAGTCGCAAGTTTGTGAAAATCACAATTTCCTAGTTCATTCACCATACCATGCACCCACAAGTTCAAAACAATACTTAAAGCATGAATAATCATATGTAAAACATAGGAAAACATTACTCAAGAAAAAGCATTCAAAACCCCCAACCCTTGTTTCAAAACCAACATCTATATCTCATAAACAATACTTTAAAACATATATTTTTAACAAATTAACAATGAGGGGAGAGTAATATGCCTAAAATAACATGTTTATCTACAAAAATTCAGCCCTTAAGCCTGTGGATGACCTACTTCTTGGAAACCCTAAGTATGGATTCTTGAGAGAATTTGAAAGAGATTGAGCGAGTAATTATATTGAGTTATGGTTGAGAATAGGGTCCCAAATAAGATTATAAGTCATGGTTTGTTAGTGGTATAGGAGGGAAATATCTAACATACCATCATTAAAAGTTGGAAAAATAACCCATCAATCGCTATGGGTGACCTTATGACTCATAAGGTCACCCCATGACTTGGACCATCTAGTTGTAGCCGAACCAAAACCCCATTGGGATCTTCACTGTGAACCTTACGACTGACACCTTATATCTCATAATGAGACATTATGACTCATAGGCTCAGGTCATAGTCTAAAAAATTTCAATAGGCAACTATACTGGATATACTATGAAATACCCTTCAAACGACTCTTTAAGTGTTTATACAAGTCATTTAGTATAGTCGTTATCAAGGCAGTGACTGAGGCAAATCCTTCTGGTGTCATTACGACTAGGTCTTATGACCCATAAGGACACAAATGACTCATCAGGTAAGTCATTTCCAGGGCAGTGAGGATAAAATTTTACTGACCGAAACCCCAGGGTATTATAAGAGGCTTAAAACTACTCATATTCATTAGATGTCTTATTTAGATGTAAGAAAAAAAAGCTTGAGTCTGCTATTAATGATTGGGTACTACTAAAAGTATCACCCATCGAAGGGTTGATGAGGTTTGGTGAGAATGGGTAGCTTATTCTCCAGTATATTTGTGGTTTTAAGATTTTGAGGTGTACATGAAATATGATTTATGAGTTAGATTTTCCCTTGGAGTTAGTGTCAATGCATCCAATTTTACATGTTTCATTGTTAAAGAAGTTCATTGGAGATCTGACTTTAGTTTACCATTGGAAAGTGTTGTTTTGAAGGATAGTATTTCTTATATAGAAGTTCCAGTTATGACACTTTACTGGTATCTAAACTAAATAAAGATTTTTTAGAATGCACACATACAAATAAAATTAGCCTTAACTCAAATTCAACCATGGCCTACCTCAATCGAAACCTTACAATGCTCTAAATAACATTAACCTATCCCGTTCTCATTTCATTGTTGATATCAATCTAATAATATTGCATAAAACACAATTCAATCATTGCTCTATCAAATCTATATTTTATAACCAACATTCATAACTCTATGATCATGTTCCTGAACCATTCCACTATTCTTGGGTTTTCTACACTTCATTGAACCAAAATTATCTATACATTATGATTAAAAGGTCATATCTTAATTTAAAAGACTTAATTTAACACTTCAAATCTATTAACAAGTGATTATAATACAACCCTAAATATATTATATCAATTTTTCCAACCAAGAGTTAGACCAACTATTCCCACCATGATTAATCTATGTTGATTCTAAGGAATTAAGTTTTATGAGAAGTATGATTTATGGAATAACACACCTCTTGGGTAGAAGTCAAGAAAAAAGTGATGAAAACTTCTCTATTTTGCCCTTGTTCTACCTCTAAATGTTTTTGGATGAAATATAATGTTTTGGAGTCAAAAAATGCTATTTTACTACGTCAAGCCCACAATATCGGTCCAATTCCCACTAAACAATATCTGCCCCTATCATGGCACTGACTAAAATGGTCTTCCACTATAGTGGGAAATGTCCCACTATATAGGGACTACTATAGCGGCCTACCACCTATTTAAGCATGGTAGGAAAAGCAGAAAGTTGGGACTAGTATTTGCATAGGCATTTTCACAGTACACTCTCAAATTTAAACCTTATAAACTAACCCTTTTACGTAAGATGATATATCCAAAGTTCTACTAACCCAAATTTTTTTTCAATAGTTTGTATGAATTCCCTAACTTGTAGATAACATTTCATGATCTTAAATCCCTGAACTATTGTACTAGTAATCATGAGATTTTCTTAGACCACCCCACACTTGAAATTCATCCAAGACTTGCCTAACCTAAAAAATACTTAACCCAATTTTTCACATACTAAGCCATACCATAATGATGGAAAGGGTCATTAAAGAAAATATCAATTTACCTATTATTTGTCACTGAATTATTATCAAAGATAAAGAAGGGTAAAGCGAGCAAATGACATACATGAATGCTTAAGCAAGTAAGGATATTTTTTACATATATCTGATTTAATATCAATGGCATCTTTCTAAACTAGATGGTGCTTCCATTGGACTTTTACAAACCTAATTTGTTTGCTTCTCAACTTTTGAACAACTCGATCAAGTATCGCCACAAATTCCTCTGCATTCGAGAGGTTCTTATTTAACTGTAACAGATCTAAATAAATAATGTAGTAACTATACAAATGATACTTCTTATGCATAGAAACATGTGATATCTAACGGAGTGTCGATAATCTTGGGAGATGTGAATGTCTGTAACCTACCAGACCCACATCAATAAGAGATTTAAATAGTCTAAACCACATTAGTACCTTCATAGGATAAACTTTAAATAGTACTCATTCGTTCTTCTTGAAGAACATCTTTAACATTTCTATCAATATACTCTTTATGCCTACTTTGGGATGCTAACAAACTTTCTTGAATAAGTTTTACCTTCTCTTATGAACCTATCCAAAATCAATGCCCAAGGGTTTTATATCACCTATCTTAAACTAGCCTATGAATGATCTATATCTTCTCCTATATAGAGCCTGAAATGGGGCCATGACAAAATTGAGGTGATAGCTATTTTTGTACAAAAACTTACACAATGGTAGAAACTAATATCAATGACCTCCAAAGTCATCTACACATACCTGAAGCATGCGTTCTATCACCTAAATATTCCTCTCAAAGTACCCTTTATTATGAAGATGAAATACAATACTGTGATCTAGCTTTGTGTCCATCTCCTCGTGTAAATCATGCCAAAGGTTGGAGGTGAACTATGAACTACTATCAGATATTATGAAGACTGGAAGCTCATGCCATCTCAAGACCTCCTTAAGATAGATTTTGGCTAATATCTTTGCATTGTAATTCACTTTAATTAGACTAAAATATAATAACAATATTATTGTGTCCACAATAATCCAGATTCAATCACACTATACCAAGGTTATTTGGGGCCACTAGTTAAGCTATATCAAATCGTACTATATCTTGGTTTCACCATGATGTATAGAATATCTAGAGCCCTGAGCTTATTTTAATATATTAGAAATTAAATCATCAACTTGGGAAACACTCACACCCCTCAACACTCTACTACCATCAAGAGTTGCCTCTTGTCCTCACTACACAACTCTTTCTTCTAAATCATATTTAACTTCACATCCTTGAACTGTCTGGCCTTGGTTTGACCATGGAATATAGACTTAACTTAAGTACTAGCCAACACCTTACCTTTTCATGAGACTCCAAACAACTTGAATGATATCCTATATTATGAATCTATCTAGGTAATGGATTCCTTTTTACAATTAAGCAAGCTAAACTTCCAATTCATATAAATTCCTTGCTCAATGTTTCTACCAATAAACTGGCCTTTTTTTAATCATACTGGATAGAAATATCATAATCCTTTAGATACTCCATCCACTGTCACTACCTTAGATTTAAGTTTATGTAAGTTAACATATGCTACGAACTGTGATGATTGGTGAAACCCTCACATTTTACACTATAAAAGTAGTGCCTCCATATTTATGGTGCAAAGACCAGCGCCACTAGCTTTAAGTCATGAGTTAGATAATTTCTCTAATAAACCTTCAATTACTTAGAAGCATAGTCTATTACATTCTTATCATGCATTAACACATTACCCAAAATAGAACGTGAATCATCAAAAACTACTCTAAAATAATTACTTTCCAAAAGCAAGGAAAGAATAAAAGTTGTGGTAAAAAAAAGACTAGATCTTTTGGAATGTCTATTCCATCTTGTTAAACCATACGAATTGCACTTCTTTCTGAGTAAACCTCATCAAGTTAGTGGCAATCACAGAAAGACCTTTAACAAACCTACAATAGTAACATGCCAAACCTGCAAACCTATGAGCTTCAAATTATTGAGGTAGGACATACCCAAACCTTAACCACCTCAAACTTTAGGGATTTATCATTACACCTTTTTCAAAAACCACATGCCCTAAACAACATATGTAAACCATGCAAAATTCACATTTGATGAAGTTTGCATAAAGCTTCTTCTCCCTCGATATATCAAAAATAATACATAATTGTTTTGCATGATGCATTTTACTGTTAGAGTACACCCAAAATCATAAATTAAGACAAAAGAAAATAAATCCAAGAATGCATTAAAGAAACTCTTCATTAATCTCATAAAGGTTGCAAGTGTGTCACTCAACCCAAAGGACATCATCAAAAATATGCAGTTCCTATAAAATGACCTAAAGGTTATCTTAGGAATATCAATACTATCGAGCCCCATTTTTCTAAAAGTGGGATTTTACATGGCAACTACTTTAGGATGGTTTAAAATATAATAGTCTCCATTTAATGAATTAAGGTACTTTAGGGAGGAATTCCACTACTAATATAGAATATTTATTTCATGTGTCTGCATTAAAAGGTTTCAAATTATCACAAAAGGAAGGTATTAAGCACCTTTCAAGGTCCACAAATGTAGATCCCAATCAAATTCATATATAACATGGGGGGTTCTATGCGATAAATGAAAATTTGATAATTTTTATTAGCATAATTAATAACTAAATAATTAGGCATGAAGAGACATATTTATTATCTAACTAATATAAACTGAAGTGATGAGGAGTATAGGAAGTAGATCATATTTTTTAATAAAGCATACATAGAAGGAAACTACAAATAAAAATATTAGATAAGAGAAAAGAAAGAAGGGACACAATGATACAGTAAAAAGAGAGATAATAAACCAAGACTACCCCAAATAATAAAATAGACTAATAAGTTGAAAATACTCTAAGTGATGGAAATCGCTAAATTCCGTGAAATGTCTTTTTAAGGAGGTTTTAACCAAAGTGAAATAGTTCATAGGGGCATAAATATATCTTTTAGAATAATCCTTACGTAGGAAGAAAGCAGTTGAAGGGGAGGGAAATTTTATCCTAACGGGATCTTCCCGTGAAACTAAAATAACACTTCACAACGTAACTTGAGGGGGAAGGGTTGCTCATATTATTCATCTGGCATATTTTATTATTCCCCACTACACGCTTAATTTTGATTATTAGGTTGCTAATAAACATTGAGGCCTGCTAAAGAAAATGATAAAAATCAACATTTTCTAAAATGCTTATTTATCCCAACATAATGTCCGAGAGGTATTGGACATGATATTTTGAATTTTGGTCTAGATAAAATAAAATTCTAAGTTTCTTATTTAGACTCAGGATTAGCACCAAACAAAACAAACATGATTTAACAAGTAGCACATATCGTCTTCATTAAAGTCTCTTGATTAATTAAAGTTGTTCCAGGGATAAGCATTCTCGAAGTACTCGAATAAGTCCTATGGGTGTGATATTTAGTGTTGTTGATTGATAAATATGAGGAGATTAGTTAACCTTATCAACATGATTTCTAGCTGGTCATCAATCAACATGCTGAAAGATTTTATTACAGTATCAATAGGTCTAGGATTTTAAGAATTAACTAACACTTAACATGCTGAAATTATTAAATAGTACCCATAGACATGAATTATAATAATGTGGTAAACCAATGGGCATATTTTCTATGAGAATAATGCTCATTATATTACATAGGTAAAAGCTAATTAAAGGGTGCATTTGACACATAAAAGAATAGGAAATTGTAGTTGCAGTTTAATAACATTTAGCACATAGGTCCCTACCCCGACAGTAGCCAATTCATTCATTATAGAGATAATGTTTATATAATAATTATTATATAGAAGAATGATGAAATAGGAAAAAGATAAAAACTAAAGGTTAGTTGGACAACCTATAAAATCCCTTAAACTCCCAGATCTCTTCAAACCCAAATGGTCACCTTCGAATGGAACCTGGTGAGGACAATATCATATTCAAATGCACTATTATGAACATATAGAAACCACATAGAAATAGACGCTTATGAAAAAAGTAGGCAACACTTCGCCATTAATTCTAGTTAGATCCGTAGGCATGTTGTTTAGGTTAGAAATATAATTAAACCACCATATAAGTATTGAAAATTCCATTGATAGGGACAAAATGATGAGTAGTAGGAATCAATAAGAAGAAGCATGTAACAACCTGAATTTTGATGAAATATGTGAAATATGTGGTTTTGTGTAATTTGACTATTTTACCCCTTCACTTAGTTGCATTATGGTATTTCTGGGGTGAGGAGATAATTAGCATGGTTTTCAGTGAATTTTGGTGCAATTTACATGATATTATAGGTTTTGGTGACTTTGAGAGCCTTATTGTGTACATTTGTGATTATCTTTTGATCCATGTGATGGATGAAAAAAAGGACTGCGCTAGAAAATACAAAACAACTATTTTAGGATGCTAACATGTTTGGTCGAGTTATTTCACTTTTTCATCTCATTTTGACCCTCGATTAGGAAAATATAATTTAAGATTTTAGAGGTCAACTTTGTAGAAATGATGTCTTGTCAAAAATCTTATATAGACATTGAACTCGAAGCTTCAAGTTTAATAGGGTAGCATAGTTTGTTTGCTTTTATGGGATTCTGGATGAATCTCGAGGGACTGCAGGGAATCAAAATAATCCAAAATCCCCCACCGGTATACCCTCAATCACGAAATGATGTTGTGATCGCAGTAGGTCCAGTAGTTAGGATGTCGGGATCGCGTCCCTTTCCTACAATCACAATACCCATGATATATAAGATACAACTGTCGCAACCCGTGGTCCGCGATCTTGCGTTCTGAGTATAAATAGCGATGTTTTATAATTTTCATCATTTTTGAGACTTAGATCTTAGCATTTTGTGTTTATGAGCAACTTTCTCCATTTCAAATTATTTGTAAGCCTTATTACACCCACTTTAACTAATTTCTTCTATCTTTAACATTAGATTCTTGTTTTAATTTGAAGTTAAAAGTGGAAATTAGGTGTTTTGACCTCGAAGGTCCAATATATTATTTCTTCAAATTAAGCCCAAATTCAACACCTTTTCACTTGAAAAATGTTCTTAATCCTATAATTACTATTTTTTTCTCAATTTCATCTTTAAAACAACTTCGATTCTTGACTCTTAAAAGGATTTCAAGGACTTTACCTAGTATAGTTTAAAAATGGTTTTTCTTTGATTTGGACCTTATTTTAAACTTATTTTTGTTTGGATTTTCAGTTGTAGACTCCTAAAAATATAGAAATCATAATTTTGAAACAAAGTTATGATTTTGCCCTTCTTTTTGACAAACCCCTTTTGAGGGTCCATTTTGACATAAACTTTAAACTAAAAAATATGAGTGGTTGGATTCCTTTTGATGCATAGATTTTATATTTTTCTATCTTAGTTGATTTTGGGTCCATTCGTGAGGTGTAAGGCTTTAGGATTGAAGTTTAGAGGACAGATTTCAGAATTTGAGGTAGATTATGGCTTAACTCTTTCAGATTGGGCTAGTTAGATAATTTGTATAAAAATTTATGTTAAGAGGATGAGAACTATTCAGAAAATTGTTTATCTAAATGAATTTTCCCCATGTTGAGGACTATATGTGATATAATTATTGTTTTTGAGACATTATGTGATATGTATGACCGTGTGGGGTCTTATGAAATGTTTATATCCTTATACACATATGAATAATTTTATCTTATTGATGAAAAAGTGTGTTGGGGAACCCTTTATGCATTGTGATATATTCATTCTCTATTGGCATATGAAATATGTGAAAATTCATGGATGGATGGAAATAATGAGAGGATATTGGCTTGCGTGGTTGGGGGAATGTATCATTATGGTTGGATGGGGAAATATATCATGTGGTCAGTTGTGGAAATTCTCATTGTGATTGATTGTGAGTATTACATCCTCATATCATATTCATTCATGTAATATTGGTACCATCATGAAAATAGTGAGAAATACAAGCACCACCTTTTTATAAAACCATCCTTGAGAGATTTGTTGGGGCGGAGATATTGTTACATATTATAAAACCCTCCTCGTGGGATGTGCCATGGAGTAGATATGATATATGGATTTTATATGGGTGGATGAAACCCCATGGGTCCTACATTGAGAAATTTTAGCTCTATATGTGAATATAGAGACTATGTGATAAGTCTTAGAGGTTGTGTGGTAACCTCATGCATAATCATCATCATTCTCATTTTATCTACTTTATTATGCTTATGATGTGATTGTATTTCGTTTTTGACTTGTTACATATCTAATTGTTATATTTTCCTATACTTGTACTTGATGATTTTGTGTGTGTATATATATACACATATTCCTTTCTTATTTTTCCTGTATATGTTTATTGTATACTTGTGATCTATTCTAGTTTGTTAAAATATATATGATATTATAGAACGGTTATTGCAAGTAGTGTGGGCTACCATTGTGGGACACTTCCTGATTGCAGGTGATGTACCCTTTGTGTGTAGTTTGTATGTTTTATTATATACATTGTTCAATTGGCCTATGATAACTACTGTGTACAAGTGGATCATACTCATACCTACTATGCCATTTCAATACAGGTTTTAGTACTAGTGCACCCAGTTGGGTAAGTTCAAGCAACTATTGGAGCTTTCAAAGTATTGGTTAATTTCATGTATCCAAAGTCACTTATATCTTATCTATATTTAGGCTATGTCTTTATTGTATTTCAGAGATAGAGTTGTATCCTATCTTGCTTGTCCTTGTATTGGATTGTCGGATTGTATTAGTACTTCTTATACTATTCAAATAAAGAATATATGTTGTTTTTGTTATTTGATTCATATTTTTATTTGTGTAGGGTTCGGCTCTACTCTAAAAGTATTACCTTTAGTTTTTTATCATCCCTTTCCCCCTTATGTATCAATTTGTGTGATAGACTTACTTGTCAAGATTCACCGAGATAAGTGCCATTATGACCCTTATTTTTGGGTTGTGACAAATTGGTATAGAAGCAACCATGTTTATTGGTCTCAACGCTATAATAATGACTGTCTAATAGAGCTTCGCAGATTAGTACATAGACGTCCATACCTATCTTTGAGAGGCTATATGATCTCTTAAGGAAACTTTTCTTATTTTATTCTTTATTATGCATATTTCTTTCAAATCATGTGTATTGAGTTATGTTTTACACTTTCTGTGTAGATGGTGTTGACTAGGTCATGCGAGGTCAGAGATGTGAAGCCTTAATCAAGAGAGAGATCCTTGAGTCGTGGATGATTTTGACGGAGTGGATGGGTACTGGATCAGCCACATCTAGGAGAAGTATTAGGAGACTCTCTCTTGAGCCTTATATTGAGCATATTGAAGTTGTGGGTCCAAATTCAATTCCACCAAGTTCCTCTACCCTAGTCTTGGATGGGTCGTTAGTGTGTTTGATATCCTGTTTAGAGGGTTATACTTTGGTTTTGCTGGGTATTCCTCTAATTATGAGTGTGGATCCTCTAGTTACACCTGCTTTGGTTTTTATACCCCTTAGTCCCCAAGTACTATTCCTCTATTAGCACCAGTATTCAATATAGTGTTCTAAAATAGGAAGTTCAGCCTTTATCTATGTTACCTCCTCAGATGTGATTTTATCCTAGCAGATTAACTATATCTCCTCTTATTATAAGTATAGTTATATTTTTTGAGGATCAAAAAAGGTTTGAGAGATGTACTCATTTGTGTCCTTTTAGATTCAGTGGTGGTATGGACGAGGATTCCTATGAGTTACAAAATTTTTGTTTTCTTGAGTTGCATAGGGTTGCATATGCTACCTATTAAATGAGAGCTACTGCTCGAGATTAGTGGAGGTCACTTGTTTGTTATAGACCTCTTAATTCACTCAAGATGATGTGGGTTTAGTTTACTGATGTAGTTTTGGAAAGATTTATGCGTTACAGTCTAAGGGATCGAGAAGAGATAGGTTTGATCATCTAGAGAAAGGCTTTATAATAGTTGCAAAGTATGAAGCATGCTTTCATGCCTTGTCCAGATATTCTTATACAATTATTTTGATTGAATCTTAGAAGTTTCAAGAGTTTGTAAAGGGTTTGTATGTCTCTCTTAAGCTGGCTACATCTCTGATAGTTGTATTTAGAGCATTCTTTGTGAGTAAAGTAGATCATGCTAACATGACTAAGGGTATCTACAAGCATCTTAGGGAGGCGCCAAAAAAAAGCATTATTTTTGTAAGTTTAGAGGTCAGGGTTCTCGAGGAGAAGATTTCATAGGTTCTCATTGTTATCTTGGTAGAATAGTTTAGGTGAACTTATAGAGTTTGGGTAGTAGACCTTATAGTTTTGGGCGGCCGTTGAAGCCTAGTGGTACCTTCTTCTGTTGAATCGAACCATTGAGTTTTCTATGTATGTGATTAAACTGTCCATATTTCCAAGGGTTGTCCATATTTGTAAGGACTGTCCATATTATGTGATTATCGATATTTCTATTTTGCTCGTGAGAGATAGGGGTTCTACTAGAGGCTTGAAGGGCAGGGGTAGTGGAACCTATGGTGGTGGTCATGGGGAAACTCAGCTGGTTGGTCTTCGTGGACAGTGTTATGCCATACCTGCCAGACCTGAGGAAGAAACTTCAGATGCTGTGATCACAGGTATGATCCCGGTTTATTTTTCAGATCTGCATCTATGTTATTTGATCCTAGATCGAGTTTCACCTATTGTATCTACATATTTTTCATCCAGTTTTAACTTTGTTAGTGAGCTACTTTCCATGACTATTCTTGTATCTACCCTTGTAGGATATTTTTTAGTGGTGGATCGGGTATGCCGATCCCGTATTGTGAACTCTAGGCGGAGACTTGGGTAGATTTTCTTATGTTAGATATGGTTGACTTCAATGTTATTTTGCGTATAGATTTGTTGGCTCCTTATTAAGTTGTCCTAGATTGTTTTGCTAAGATCATGAATTTATCTTCACTGGTCGAGCTGAGGATAACTTGGAAAGGTGCTCTCCATTCAAGTCCTAAGAGGTTTATTTATTATGTTCTAGGTCTTCGATTTATTGAGAAAGGATATTTATCTTATTTAGCTCATATTTGTGATACTAGTGTTGTTTCACCTCCTTTCCTAGATTTTGTTCATGTTGTACTTGAGTACATGGATGTATTTCCTACAGATTTGTCTTGCATGCCTGCAGATCGTGATATTGATTTTTCTATTAATGCTGAGCTAGGCACCAAGCCCATTTGTGTTCCTCCTTATATGATGGGCTCAATCGAGTTAAGTGAATTTAAGGATTAGTTGCAATAGTTATTGGATAAGGGATTCATTTGACCTAGTGTATCACCTTGGGGTACGCCTATCTTGTTTTTGAAGAAGAAGGATGGGTCTATGCATATTTGAATTGATGATCAACAATTAAATAAGGTGAAAGTTAAGAATTAGTATCCTCTTTTCTCGTATTGAAGATTTTTTATTCAGCTTTAGGGTTCCATGGTATTTTGAAAGATTGATTTGTGATTTGGGTGCCATCAGTTGTGGATTAGAGCTTTAAATATTCTGAAGACAGCTTTTCATACTCGATATGTTCATAAGAGTTCTTGGTCATGTTCTTTCGGTTGACAAATACCCCAGCGGTATTCATGGAGTTGGTGAACTAGGTGTTTTGACTGTATGTCAATTCCTTTTTTATTATACTTATAGATAATATCTTTATTTATTCCAAGAGTGAGGCTGAGCATCAGGAGCATCTACGGATTGTACTTTAGAGATTGAAGGATGAGAAGTTATATGCCAAGTTCTCCAAGTATGAGTTTTGGTTGGAGTTTATTTCTTTCTTGGGTTACGTAGTGACTTAGAAAGGTATTATGGTTGATCCAGTAAAAGTTACAGTGGTTCATGATAGAGATAGACCTACTTCTCCCTCTGAGATTTGGAGTTTTATTTTCTTGACAGGATACTATCGATATTTTGTTGAGGATTCTTCATCCATTGCAACTCTGCTTACCAAGTTGACTCAGAAGAAGATTTCTTTCTAGAGGTCTGATGCTTGTGAGGAGAGCTTTCCAAAGCTCAAGGATTTGTTGACTTCGGCTCCTATATTTACTTTTCCTAAGAAAGTCATGGGATTCAACGTCTTTTGTGATGTTCAAGTGTTGGGCTAGGTATTGTGTTAATGAAGGAGGGTAAGGTGATTGCATATTCTTCTCGTCAGTTGAATCCCATGAAAAAATTACCCTACCCATGATTTGGAGTGTTGCGCGGTTGTTTTTTCTTTGAAGATGTAGAGGCACTACTTGTATGTAGTTCGTTGTGAGATTTTTTTGGATCATTATAGCCTTTAGTACTTCTTGACCAAGTGGGATCTAAATATAAGACAATATTATTGGCTCGAGTTGTTTAAAGATTATGACTTTACTATTCTATATCATCCTAATGTGGTTATAAATGTGTTGAGCTATAAATCGACTAGCATAGGTAACTTGGTGCAACTTTTCACCCAGGAGAGGAATATGGCCTTAGGGTTCCATCTTTATCTAACCAAATGGTTAGGATTTATATTTTTACAACTAGGTTCGTTTTGGCATTTTTGGGGGCTAGGACTTCTCTGATGGAGTAGATTCAAGCTAATATGTTTGATGATGTTGGATTGAGGGTGATTCGGGATAAGATATTAAGTGGCTAGTCTAAGAAAGCCTCACTTTATTTAGATAGAGTTTTGAGGATTGGGGTTCGAGTTTTTGGGATGAGAGTGGGTGATTATATTAGATTGATATTAGAGGAGGCCCATAGTTTAGTTATTACATCTATTAGGGTGTGACTGAGATGTATCATGACTTGAGGTAGCATTACTAGTAGTGTGGTATGAGGAAGGATGTAGTAGAATTTTTTATCCCGTTGCTTTGAGGTACCATTACCGGTAGGATGGTATGAGGAATAATGTAGTAGATTTTGTAGTCCGTTGAAGAGGTTCTTATGTAACAATAACACATCCTAATGAATGATTATTGACCATCCACGTAACACTTTTTATGCATAGAAACATAAGATACCTGATGAACTCTCGATAAACTTAGGAGCAATGTATATCTGTAACCATCCACACCCATATCAACAAGAGATTTAAATAGGACATATACCTAGGGATATGCTTGGCACACTTTCAAAACTATATCATTATCATCATAGGAGAAACCTTAAATAGTACACGTTCTTCCTTCTTGAAAAATATGTCTTTAACCTTACTATCCATATACCTTTTATGCCTTCTTTGGGATGCTAACTACCTTTATTGAATGAGCCTTACCTTCTCTTATTAGCCTTTCAAAGATCAATGCCCTAAGGTTTCATATCACCTTTCTTAAACTAGCCTATGAGTGATTTATATCTCCTCTTATATAGAGTCTTAAATGGGGCCATGTCAAAACTGGAATGATAACTGTTGTTGTATGAAAACTTGAACAATGCTAGAAACTAATCTCAATGACCTCTAAAGTCATCCACACACACCTAAAGCATTTTATCTAGCACCTAAATAGTTATCTCAAAGTACCCTTTAGTTTGAGGATGAAATATAGTACTGTGAGGTAGCTTAGTGCGCATCTCCCCATGTAAATTATGCCAAAAGTTGGAGGTAAAGTATTTACTTCTATTAGATATTGTGAAGAGTGGAATCTCATGCAACCTCATGACCTCCTTAACATAGATTTTGGATTATTTCTTTGAATTATAATTTACTTTGATGAGAATAAAATATACAGACATTGTTATCGTGTCAACAATGATCTAGATTCAATCACACTGTCCCAAGGTGTTTGGACGACCCATAGTAAAATCCATCACAATCTTATACCATTTCCACGCTGGAGAGGGCATTTTCAAAAGTAGACCTGCAGTCTTCTAATACTCATATTTTTCTTGTTGACATTTTTATGCTTAGCCATATAAACCACTATCTCCTTCTTCATTTGAGGCCACTAATAAAGTTATATCAACTCATAATACATCTTGGTTTTACTAGGATGCATAAAATATCTAGAGCCGTGACATTCTTCTAATATATCAGGAATTAAATCATCAACATAGGGAACACACATACCCCTTCACCCTCAACGCTCCACTAGCATCAAGAGTAGCCTCTTGGTCCTCACTGCAGCACACTTTATTCCAAATCATTATCAACTTCACATCCTAAAACTATATGGCCTTGATTTGACCATGGAAATAAACCTCACTTAAATAATTTCCAACACTTTAACTTTTTATGATACTCCAAACTTCATATACTATATCACTAGAGTATGAATCTCTCTTGGTAATGGATTCATTGTTACATTTAAGCAAGCTAAACTTCCTATTACTATAAATTTCCTGCTCAGTGTATCTACCACCAAACTTTCCTATTTTGAATGATAATTTAGGAAAATATCATAATCCTTTAAAAACTCCATCCAATGACACTAACTTAGATGTAAGTTCATGTAAGTGAACATATGCTACAAACTTTGATAATTTGTAAAAACCTCACACGTAACACTATAAAAGTAGTGCCTCTATATTTAGGGTGCAAAGACCAGTGCCACTTACTTTAACTGATGAGTCAGATAATTCCTCTAGTAGACCTGCAATTACCTAGAAGCATAGGCTATTAATTTCTTATTGTGTATTAATACATTACCCAAGATAGAACGTGAAGCATCAGAAAGTACTCTAAAATATTTACTTTCCCCATGCAAGAAATAATAGGATTTGTCGTCAAAAGAGACTTGATTTTATGGAAGGCCTTTTCCCTCTTATCAAACCATATGATGAACACTTATTTATAAGTAAACCTCATAAAGTTAGTGTCAATCAAAGAAAAAATATTAATGAACCTGCAATAATGACATGCCAAACACGCAAACTATGAGCTTCGACTTCTTTTTTTAAGCCAAATCCAACTCTTAACCGCCTCAAACTTTTGGGATCTATCATTAAACCTTTTTTAAAAATCACATGCCCAAAAGAGGACATATATGACATTCAAAATTAACAGTTGGAGACTTTTGTGTGAAGGTTCTTGTCCATAGATATATCAAAAACAATACATGAATATTTTGCATGATCCGTTTTACTGTTAGAGTACACCCAAAATCATAAATTAAGACAAAAACAAATGAATCCAAGAAAGTATCAAAGACACCCTTCATTAAATTCATGAAGGTTGCCAGTGCGTTACTCAACCCAAAAGACATCAACAAAAATATGCACTGCCTATTAAAGTACGAAAGGTTGTCTTAGAAATATTAATAGCGTCGGGACCTATTTTCATGAAAAGCGGGATTCAACATGACAACTATTTCAAGATGATTTAGAATAGAATAGTCACCATCTAATGATTTATGATGCGTTAGGATGTCATTCTACTACAAATTGCGAATATTTATTTGACGAGTCTACATCAAAAGGATTCAAAATACCTAAAAAGGAAGGTATTGATCACATTTTAGGGTCCACAAATGTGGATCCCAACAAAATACATATATGACATAGGGGATTTTATGTGATGAACAAAAGTTTAATCATTTTTTATTAACATAATTAATAATTAAATAATTACGCATGAAGCAACTTATATATTATCTAATTAATATAAATTGAATTGATAAGGAATAAAGGAAATAGATCATATTTATTAATAAAGCATACATAGAAGGAAACTATAAATAAAAATACTAGATAAGCGAGAACAGAGAAGGGACACAATGATATTGTAATAAGAGAGATAATAAACCTAGGCTACCCCAAATAAATGACAACACACAAAAATAAATTGAAAATCCCCTAAGTGATTGAAATTTCTAAAATCCATAAAAAGTCTTTTAAAGGAGTATAACCAATGCGTAACAGTTTATCGGGCCATAAGTGTTTCATTTAGAATACTTCCTACATAGGAGGAAAGCAATTGAAGGGGAGGGGAATTTTATCCTATCAGGATCATCCCGTGCAACTAAAATAATACTTCTTAATCTAATTTGAGGGGTAAGGGTTGCTTATATTGTTCAGCGAGCACATTCTATCATCTCCGACTACCCACCTAAATTTTATTATTTGGTTGTTAATAAACGTAAAAAAGTGCTAAAGAAAATGATAAAAACTAGCATTCCCTAAAATACCTATCTATCACAACTTAATGTCGAAGAGGCAGAGGACATGATATTTTGGATTTGGGTCTAGAAAAAATAATATTTTAAGTTGCTCATTTAGACTCGGGATTAGAACCAAACAAAACAAATCGGACGTGACATGTAGCACATAGCGACTTCATGAAAGCCTCTTGATTAAATAAAGGTTATCAAGGTAATAAACATTCTAGAAGTACTTGAATAAATCCAATAGGAATGATATTTAGTGTTGTAGATTAATTAACATGAGGAGATTAGTTAACCTTATAGACATGATTTATACATGAAGGTAATCAATCAACATGATGAAATATTTTATTATAATATCAAGAGGTCAATGTTTATAAGAATTAACTGATACTTAACATGTTGACATTATTAAATAGTACCCATAGACATGAATTCTAATAATATGGTAAACCAATGGGCATATCTCCTATGACAATAATGCTCATTATATTACATAGTTAAAAGATAATTAAAGGGTTCATTTGACACATAAAATAATTGAAAATTAAAGTAGAATGTTAATAACATTTTGCACATATATCCCTACCTCGATAGTTCCTAATTATTTAATTGTAGCGATATTGTTTATTTAATAATCATTACAGAGATGAATGATGAACTAGGAAAAAGTTATAAACCAAAAGGTGGACAACCTATAATATCCCTAAAATTTCAAGAAACTCTTCAAACCCAAATGGTCACCTTCTAATGGAACCTGGTGAGGACAACATCAGATTCACATACACTAAAATGAACGTATAGCAACCAAATAGATATAGACGATCATGAAAAACAAGGCGACACTTCACGATTAATTCTAGTTAGATCCTTTAGGCGTGTTATTTAGGTTTAGAAAAACAATAAAACCACCATATAAATATTGTAAATTCCAGTAATAGGGATTGGCTGATGAGCAGTAGAAATCAAGAAGAAGAAACATCTAACGATCTGAATTTTGGTGAAATAAGTGAAATAGGTGTTTTTTGTGATTTAACTATTTTACTCCTTCCTATAGTTTCATTGTGGTATTTCTAGGGTGTGGAGATAATTGGCATGGTTTTCAATGCATTTTGATGTCATTTATGTGATTTTATAGTTTTTGGTGGCTTTGAGAAACTTATTATCGACTTCTGTAGTTATCTTTTGATCCGTGCAATGGATGACATAAAGATTGCGCTAGCAAATTCGGAACATCGATTTTAGGGTGGTAACATATTTGGTATGGTTATGCAAATTTTTAATCTTATTTCGGTCCTTGATTAGGAGAATTATAATTTTGAATTTCAGAGGTCAACTTCGTCAAAATGACATTTTTTCAAAAATCAAATATTGCCATCGATTCCAAAGCATCAAATTTGTTAGGATAGCATAATTTTTTGTGTTTCACTGGATTCCAGATGAATCTCGAGGGGCCGAGTGGACTCAAAATGATCCAAAATCATAAGCTGGGGCACTTGCAATTGCAAAATGATGCCCCGATCACAATTGGGCTAGCAATAAGGATGTACGATTGCGACCCATGCCCACAATAACAATACCTCTGAAAGATACGATACTAAAATCACAACACGTGGTCCGTGATCGCGGGTATTGATTATAAATACCCATATTTTATCATTTTCACTATTTTTGAGACTTGGGGCTTAAGGTTTCATGGTTATGAGCAACTTGTAGGACCCATTACACCCATTTCGGCTAATTTCTTCCATCTTCAACATTATATTCTTGTTTTAACTCGAATTTAAAAGTGAAAATTGAGGATTTTGACCTCGAAGGTCCAAAATTGTATTTCTTTAAATTAAATTCTAATTCAACAACTTTTTTCTTGAATACTATTCTTAATCCTATAATTAGTAGTATTTCCTCAATTTCGTCTTCAATTTAACTTTTAAAAGGATTTTACCCAAGAAAGTTTAAAAATATTTTGTCCTGATTTGGACCTCATTTTTGCTTTGATTTTTAGTTGTACAATCAAAAAAAAAATGGGAACATAATTTTAAAATAAAGTTATGATTTTATCCTAACGGGATCACCCCGTGCAACTAAAATAATACTTCGCAACCCAATTTGAGGGGCAAGGGTTGCTCGTATTATTCAGTGGGCATATTCTATCATCTCCGACTTTCTGCCTAAATTTTATTATTAGGTTGTTAATAATCGTAGAAGCTTGATAAGAAAAATTATAAAAATTAGGATTTCCTAAAATACCTATCTATCAAAACTTCATGTCCAAGAGGCATTGGACGTGATATTTTGGATTTGGATCTAGAAAAAATAAAATTATAAGTTGTTTATTTAGATTCGGGATTAGTACCAAACAAAACAAATAGAACTTGACAAGTGCAAATATTGGCTACATGAAAGCTTCTTGATTAATTAACGTTGATCAAGGTGATAAGCATTCTCGAAGTAGTTGAATAAATCCTATAGGCTTTGTATTTAGTGTTGTAGATTGATTAACATGTATAGATTAGTTGACCTTATAGACATGATTTATGGATGAAGGTAATCAATCAACATGATGAAAGATTTTATTATAATATCAAGAGATCAATCTTTATAAGAATTAACTAACACTTAACATGCTAAAATTATTAAATAGTACCCGTAGACGTGAATTAAAATAATGTGGTAAATCAATGGGGATATTTCCTATGAGAATAGCGCTCATTGTATTACATAGTTAAAAGATAATTAAAGGGTGTATTCGACACATAAAAGAATAGGAAATTGAAGTACCATGTTAATAACATTTGGCACATACATCCCTACCCCGAAAGTACCCAATTCTTTCATTAGAGCTATACTGTTTATATAATAATTATTACAGAGATGAAGGATGAACTAGGAAAAAGATATAAACTAAAAAGTGAACAACCTATAATATCCCTTATATTCCCAGAAACTCTTCAAACCCAAATGGTCACCTTCTAGTGGAACCTGGTGAGGACAACATCATATTCAAATGCACTAAAATGAACGTATAGCAACCACATAGAAACAGACGATCATGAAAACACAAGGCAACACTTTACTATTAATTCTAGTTAGATCCTATAGGCGTCTTATTTAGGTTTAGAAATACAATAAAACCACCATACAAGTATTGAAAATTTCAATGATAGGGATTGGCTGATGAGCAGTAAAAATCAAAAAGAAGAAATGTCTAACGATCTGAATTTTGATGAAATAAGTGAAAAATGTGTTTTTGAATTATTTTGCTATTTTACGCCTCACGTAGTTTCATTGTGGTAATTTGGGGGCGTGGGCATAATTTGCATGATTCTTAATACATTTTTGTGCAATTTCAACTAAGTTCTTCTATCATCAACATTAGATTTTTATTTTAATTCGAATTTGAAAGTGGAAATTGGAGATTTTAGCCTTGAAGACTCGAAATTGTATTTCTTCAAATTAAACCCCAATTCAATACCTTTTCTCTACAATAATATTCCTTATCCGATAATTACCATTTTTCCTCGATTTCTTCTTCAAAACAACTTTGATAATTATATGTCATCATTTTTGCATTTAAATTTCTATAAGATATTTCTTAACTTCTCTAAATATTTTTATTTTTATTTTTATTTTGAGTTTATTTATGTTAGTTTTATCGATATTCATATCTTGGGGGGTGATTATATGGTAATTGGTTAAATGGTTTACTATAGTATTCTTTATTTTTCCCCTTAGTTTTTATAATTCTTCTATATTATTTTGAAGGTATTATAAATATTCTATATCTTTTATTTCAAAATATCCAATTTGATTATCTTTCATAAGTTTTTCTAATAATATTATTTCTTCCATATTTTGTCTTCAATATTTTAAATATTCATAGTCTATCATTTTATCCTGTAGTAATTGCAAAGTTACAAATTTTTGTATAATAATTTATCTTAATTGTACTGTAATGTATATCTAATTCTAGCTTTTCAATACTATTTATTATCTTGTGTTGTTGTTCTCGTAGCGAGTTTTTTAAATTATATAAACTATCACATGTACTCTTTTCTAAATTTTTTAGGGTTTCTTCTGTCCATATTAATTTTTCTTTTATATTCTCTATTATTTTTCTTATTCGGTTTCTATAATTAATTTCTTCATTTAGATTATCTTGGTTTTCTCTAGTTTTTCTAATATATTCTGACATTTCTTAATCTGAATAATATCCATCTAGGTAATTATCCAGGTATAACTGTTCCATCCAATTTATTGTTTTAATTTCATAGTCTAGTACTTTTTCTAATATTCTTCTCTTAATATATATAATTTCTATATCTCTAAGTATATATTAGATTAATATTTTAAGATTATCTATCATTTAAAATTGGTTAAATACTTTATTATAATATTTTTTTAGTTATTTTTTTTAATCTCATTAATTCTTCCATATTTTCACTAAGAAATTGTATGTATTTTATATCTATTTTCCATGATTCTAAATACATAATTTATCATAATTAGTATGTGGGTTTGGTATGTAAGTATTTATAAGAGTAGTTTGGTAGGTGTGGTATATAATTAATTATATTCATAAAATATCTATCAAATATTTTTTCCAATATGAATTTTCTTATATCTACTATTTCTATATCCTCAAGTACATATAAAATGAGTATTTTAAATTTATCTACCATTTCATCAGATAAATAATCATCCATTTTTCATAAAATTGCTATTTTTAAAATATTTCCTTCAATCATGTACATAACAAAATATGATCACTTTAGATTGCTACATACTAGATTATTCTTAAATAACATATTCTTCGGTCACTATTAGCATGGTAATCTGGATACTTTTCCTTTAAACAGCGTCTCTACTCTGGTTACTCCCCTATCACAGCTTTCTTGCCTCAACGGTTTCACCTTTAGGATGGCATAGTTCTTAGGGATTTTTCTCCTTTTCCACTTTGCTAATAAACTTTTTAACATGCCATTTTTTGAATAATTCTACTATAAAGCAACTAACATGAACTTATTTTATCATATCATAATTGTTAGAAATTTATGAATTTAGCTATTCATAATAGTATATGAATATACCAGTTCTGGTAGTTTTGATAATTCTAAGTTTTGTTCCTTCATAGATTTTTCATTTAACTATACCTGTTTTTTAAATAATCAAATTATTTGTTGTAGACAAGAGAGAGTTTTTTGCTTCAATCGTATGAAGGCTTGCCTTCCTCTGAGCAAATTCTCTTCTATTTATATTTTTAAGAAAACCCGTAACCATTTTACATTTTTACATCTGTCCTAATCTATTACCTACCTACTTTACAAAAGTATTTGCACTTATATATATAAGTAGAAAAACTTTAAAAACGTCGTAAATTATTTCTACAAAAGGACAAAACTTAGTAATTTCATTTTGCCAAAAAGTCAAAAAGTAACTAATAATTTATGTAAATGAATTAAGAAGGATACATAATCTTCCATATGTCATTTTCTAGCATTAACTTGTCTTCTTTATGTCACTTCCTAGCATTAACTTGTCTTCTTTTTTATTATTGCTCTGTCTTTTTTTCATTCCTCTGTGTCTCCATTATTGCTTCATATCTTGCATCTTCCAACAGTTGATTTTATCTTCTTCTATTCCAGTTGAACTTCTAGGACAATATTATCTTCTCCATTACATTTTAAACATTGATGATCTGGATATTTATGTCCAATTAACTTGCAATATCTGGTTAATAATTCTTCTGAAATAAATTTTTCTCTAATGGCTCTGGCGATAGGTTTTTTCTCTGGATTGAGTAACGTCAAGATCCATTGCCTAACGTCTTCCATATCTGCTTCTCGTAGTTCATTTGAATTTGAGTACACTATTATATTACCTCTTGAATAATAACTCCATATGGGATTTCTGTTGCGATAAGTGTTTACTAACTCTTGAAGAATTATGGATAGTCCGATAATTCTCTTATTTGCATAAAAATTTGGTATCTTAATTCTAGGTATTTCTGGTTGTGGAATATTATCTTCTGGTATAATCATATCTCGGGTCATTCCTATTTTTACAACTTCTATAGGTGATTTAACTTCATTATATAATATCTCTATTGGTGCCGTGTAAAATTTTATAAAAAATAGGTTACCTTTGGTTATTCTTTTAAAAATGTTAAATGAATCATATATTTCTGGTATATTGGATATTTCATTTCCGTCTTGGGTATATATGGTACTAAGTAGTCCATATTCGTAACAGGTTTTAACTAGACTTGGTTTGATTTTGGGTAAAGCAATTACCTTATTGTATTCAGTTAGCTTCTAGGTTATGTAATTCGTATGTGGTTCTTGGATGTTTATAGCTCTGGGTTGGTATTTAAGAAGGTTTGTATTTTGTAAATATTTTCTATGTATGTTCGGGTTGTATAGTTGTAGGTCTTTTTGTTTTAGTTTAAATTATCTCGGTATGTGGTAATTTGTGGGGGTATAAACATAGGATCTTTTGGTGTATTTGGAATAAATGGTTTATCAAATAGCCTGTTTAGGTTCGTATTTGTGCTTTCCCTAACTCCTTTGCTTATACCTGCAGAAGTAGATTGATAAACGTTATGAGTTTTATAGAGTGTCCCAATGTCTCTTTCTAGCTCTGAAATTTTAAAGTCTTCCGATCGACATAGCTCTGCACACTGCTGAGTTAGCTGATTTGTAGCTATAGACTTCAGTTTAACTTCATTAGTCTTTAGCTTTTCTATTTCATTACTCATACTGTCCACTTTCATTGAAAGCGTAGTTAGGGTGTTGAATATCTTTTCTAGAGTATCCTCTTCTATCATATCAGTCTGTGTTTCTTTGTCTTGATATGTAATCTACAATAATATTTTTGTTAGTACTAATTACTTCAATTGTAAATGTGAAATTTAATATATTCAAGACTAGTCTCCGAATCTCTTTTGTTGTAACTGAATTTTGTATTTTCTTTGTTAGCCACCAACATACCTGTGTATTATCTGTTCATACAATAAACGTGTTATATACAATATATGGCTCAAATGCTAATAAATATTTATATAATGAGCATAATTCTTTTCTATTTATTTCCCATTTTATTTTCGTTTCATTAAATGTACCTGAGTAGTATCTACAATGGTGTTCTAATTTTTCTTCTTCATATCTATATTTAAGTACTCCTCCATAACTATATTCACTAGCATCTGCTTCTACTATATATATAAATTTTCTATTTTCGTCTGGAAATTGTAATTTTGGTAATTTCTTACAAAGTATTTTTATTTTCTGAACTTGTTTTTTATCTTCTTCGAAATAATTATATTCTACATCCTTTTTTAATTTTTTCTGTAAGGGGTTTAGATTTTCTGCTGATTTTGGTATATATTCTCTTACTTGGTTTACTAATCCTAAAAATGATTGTAATTTCTTTTTTGTATTTAATTCTTCTTTTGAATTTATTATTTCTTGTACTATATGTTGTTGCATTTTTACTCCACTTTTATCTATTTGTATTCCTAAAAATTCTATTTGATTTTTCATAATTTCAGCTTTCTTCTCACTTAAACTTATTCCCAAATTTTCTATTATATTTATAAATTGTTCTAATAACTTTAAATGTTCTTCTTCTTTTTTTTATTTAATAGTATATCATCTATGTATACTATACAATTAGTTAATTGTTTAAAATAACTATCCATAAAATGTTGATATATACCTGGTGCATTTTTATATCCAAATGGTAGTACATTCCATTCATAAAATCCTTGTGGTACCATAAATGCGGTTAATTCCTTAGATTCTTCTTCTAACTTTAAATGGTAAAATCCTGATTTACAATCAAATTTACTAAAGTAATTATATCCTTTTATTTGTCTTATTTTTAATATCTTATTTGGTATTGGGTAATTATATGTCATAGTTTTTGCATTTAAATTTCTATAATCAATAACCATTCTACTTTTTCCTCTTTTTTGTTCACTATAT